>NC_056741.1:1456117585-1456300085 GCF_019279795.1 Protopterus annectens
GCAGTCCTGTAGACTCCGTTTGTAGGGAACTGTAGAGTTCAATCTGCTTAAATGCTGAGAGAAACTGATTTTGTTATGGTGACCAATTGCAGTCCTGTAGACTCTGTTTTGTAGGGAACTGTAGAGTTCAATCTGCTTAAATGCTGAGAGAAACTGATTTTTTTACGGTGACCATCTGCAGTCCTGTAGACTCCATTTTGTAGGGAACTGTAGAGTTCAATCTGCTTAAATGCTGAGAGAAACTGATTTTGTTATGGGGACCAACTGCAGTCCTGTAGATTCAGTTTTGTAGGGAACTGTAGAGTTCAATCTGCTTAAATGCTGAGAGAAACTGATTTTGTTATGGTGACCAATTGCAGTCCTGTAGACTCCATTTTGTAGGAACTGTAGAGTTCAATCTGCTTAAATGCTGAGAGAAACTGATTTTGTTATGGTGACCAATTGCAGTCCTGTAGACTCCCTTTTGTATGGAATTGTAGAGTTCAATCTGCTTAAATGCTGAGAGAAACTGATTTTGTTATGGAGACCAATTGCTGTCCTGTAGACTCCGTTTTGTAGGGAACTGTAGAGTTCAATCTGCTTAAATGTTGAGAGAAACTGATTTTGTTATGGTGACCAATTGCAGTCCTGTAGACTCTATTTTGTAGGCAACTGTAGAGTTCCATCTGCTTAAATGCTGAGAGAAATTGATTTTGATAAGGTGAACAGTTGCAGTCCTGTATACTCCGTTTTGTAGGGAACTGTAGAATTCAATCTGCTTAAAAAGCTGAGAGGATCTGATTTTGTTATCGTGACCAATTGCAGTCCTGTTGATTCCGTTTGGTAGGGAACTGTAGACTTCAATCTGCTTAAATGCGGAGAGAAACTGATTTTGTTATGGTGACCAATTGCATTCCTGTAGACTCTGTTCTGAGCAACTGTAGAGTTCCATCTGCTTAAATGCAGAAAGAAATTGATTTTGTTATGGTGACCAATTGCAGTCCTGTAGACTCCGTTTTGTAGGGAACTGTAGAGTTCAATCTGCTTAAATGCTGAGAGAATCTGATTTTGTTATGGTGACCAATTGCAGTCCTGTAGACTCCATTTTGTAGGAATCTGTAGAGTTCAATCTGATTAAATGCTGAGAGAAACTAATGGTGACTAATTGCAGTCCTGTAGACTTCATTTTTTATGGAACTGTAGAGTTCAGTCTGCTTAAATGCTGAGAGAAAATGATTTTGTTATGGTGACCAATTGCTGTCCTGTAGACTCCATTTTTTATGGAACTGGAGAGTTCAATCTGCTTAAATGCGGAGAGAAAATGATTTTGTTATGGTGACCAATGGCAGTACTGAAGACTCCGTTTTGTGGTGAACTGTAGAGTTCAATCTGCTGAAATGCTGAGAGAAAATGATTTTGTTATGGTGACCAATTGCAGTCCTGTATACTCTGTTTTGTAAGGAACTGTAGAGTTCAATCTGCTTAAACGCTGAGAGAAACTGATTTTGTTATGTGACCAACTGCAGACCTGTAGACTCCGTTTTGTAAGGAATTGTAGAGTTTTATCTGCTTAAATGCTGAGAGAAACTGATTTTGTTATGGTGACCAATTGCAGTCCTGTAGACTTCTTTGTAGGAACTGTAGAGTTCAATCTGCTTAAATGCTGAGAGAAACTGATTTTGTTATGGTGACCAATTGCAGTCCTGTAGACTCTGTTTTGTAGGGAACTGTAGAGTTCAATCTGCTTAAATGCTGAGAGAAACTGATTTTGTTATGGTGACCAATTGCAGTCCTGTAGACTCATTTTGTAGGAACTGTAGAGTTCAATCTGCTTAAATGCTGAGAGAAACTAATTTTGTTATGGTAACCAATTGCACTCCTGTAGACTCAGTTTTGTAGGGAACTGTAGAGTTCAATCTGCTTAAATGCTGAGAGAAACTGATTTTGTTATGGTGACCAATTGCAGTCCTGTAGACTCCGTTTTGTAGGGAACTGTAGAGTTCAATCTGCTTAAATGCTGAGAGAAACTGATTTTGTTATGGTGACCAATTGCAGTCCTGTAGACTCCGTTTTGTAGGGAACTGTAGAGTTCAATCTGCTTAAATGCTGAGAGAAACTGATTTTGTTATGGTGACCAATTGCAGTCCTGTAGACTCTGTTTTGTAGGGAACTGTAGAGTTCAATCTGCTTAAATGCTGAGAGAAACTGATTTTGTTATGGTGACCAATTGCAGTCCTGTAGACTCCGTTTTGTAGGGAACTGTAGAGTTCAATCTGCTTAAATGCTGAGAGAAACTGATTTTGTTATGGTGACCAATTGCAGTCCTGTAGACTCTGTTTTGTAGGGAACTGTAGAGTTCAATCTGCTTAAATGCTGAGAGAACCTGATTTTATTATGGTGACCAATTGCAGTCCTCTAGACTCCGGTTTGTAGGGAACTGTAGAGTTCAATCTGCTTAAATGCTGAGAGAAACTGATTTTGTTATGGTGACCAATTGCACTCCTTTAGACTCCATTTTGTAGAGAACTGTAGAGTTCAATTTGCTTAAATGCTGAGAGAAACTGATTTTATTATGGTGACCAATTGCAGTCCTGTAGACTCCCTTTTTTATGGAATTGTAGATTTCAATCTGCTTAAATGCTGAAAGAAACTGATTTTGTTATGGAGACCAATTGCAGTCCTGTAGACTCCATTTTGTAGGGAACTGTAGAGTTCCATCTGCTTAAATGCTGAGAGAAATTGATTTTGTTATGGTGACCAATTGCAGTCCTGTATACTCCGTTTTGTAGGGAACTGTAGAATTCAATCTGCTTAAATGCTGAGAGGATCTGATTTATTTACGGTGACCTATTGCAGTCCTGTAGACTCCGTTTTGTAAGGAACTGCAGAATTTAATCTGCTTAAATGCAAAGAGAAACTGATTTTGTTACGGAGACCAACTGCAGTCCTGTGGAGTCCGTTTTGTAGGGAATTGCCGAGTTCAATCTGCTTAAATGCTGAGAGAAAATGATTTTGTTAAGGTGACCAGTTGCAGTCCTGTAGACTCCGTTTTGTAGGGACCTGTAGAGTTCAATCTGCTTAAATGCTGAGAGAAACTGATTTTGTTATGGTGACCAATTGCAGTCCTGTAGACTCTGTTTTGTAGGGAGCTGTAGAGTTCAATGTGCTTAAATGCTGAGAGAAACTGATTTTATTATGGTGACCAATTGCAGTCCTCTAGACTCAATTTTGTAGGGAACTGTAGAGTTCAATCTGCTTAAATGCTGAGAGAAACTGATTTTGTTATGGTGACAAATTGCAGTTTTGTGTACAATGTTTGGTAGGGAACTGTAGAGTTCCATTTGCTTAAATACTGAGAGAAAATGATTTTGTTAAGGTGACCAGTTGCCGTCCTGTAGACTCCGTTTTGTAGGGACCTGTAGAGTTCAATCTGCTTAATCGCTGAGAGAAACTGATTTTGTTATCTGACCAACTGCAGACCTGTAGACTCCATTTTGTAAGGAACTGTAGAGTTCAATCTTCTTAAATGCTGAGAGAAACTGATTTTGTTATGGTGACCAATTGCAGTGTTGTAGACTTCATTTTGCAGGGAACTGTAGAGTTTAATCGCTTAACTGCTGAGAGAAACTGATTTTGTTATGGTCACCAACTGCAGGCCTGTAGATTCAGTTTTGTAGGGAACTAGAGTTCAATCTGCTTAAATGCTGAGAGAAACTGATTTTGTTATTGTGAACAGTTGCAGTCATGTAGACTCCATTTTGTTGGGAACTGTAGAGTTCAATCTGCTTAACCGCAAAGAGAAACTGATTTTGTTATGGTGACCAATTGCAGTCCTGTAGACATTGTTTTTTAGGGAACTGTAGAGTTTAATCTTCTTGAATGCTGAGCAAAACTAATTTTGTTATGGTGACCAATTGCAGTCCTGTAGACTCCGTTTTGTAGGGAACTGTAGAGTTCAATCTGCTTAAATTCGGAGAGAAACTGATTTTATTATATTGACCAATTGCAGTCCTGTAGACTCCCTTTTGTATGGAATTGTAGAGTTCAATCTGCTTAAATGCTGAGAGAAACTGATTTTGTTATGGAGACCAATTGCTGTCTTGTAGACTCCGTTTTGTAGGGAACTGTAGAGTTCAATCTGCTTAAATGTTGAGAGAAACTGATTTTGTTATGGTGACCAATTGCAGTCCTGTAGACTCTATTTTGTAGGCAACTGTAGAGTTCCATCTGCTTAAATGCTGAGAGAAATTGATTTTGATAAGGTGACCAATTGCAGTCCTGTATACTCCGTTTTGTAGGGAACTGTAGAATTCAATCTGCTTAAAAAGCTGAGAGGATCTGATTTTGTTATCGTGACCAATTGCAGTCCTGTTGACTCCGTTTGGTAGGGAACTGTAGACTTCAATCGGCTTAAATGCGGAGAGAAACTGATGTTGTTATGGTGACCAATTGCAGTCCTGTAGACTCTGTTTTGTAGCAACTGTAGAGTTCCATCTGCTTAAATGCAGAAAGAAATTGATTTTGTTATGGTGACCACTTGCTGTCCTGTAGACTCCGTTTTTTATGGAACTGGAGAGTTCAATCTGCTTAAATGCTGAGAGAATCTGATTTTGTTATGGTGACCAATTGCAGTCCTGTAGACTCCATTTTGTAGGAATCTGTAGAGTTCAATCTGATTAAATGCTAAGAGAAACTAATGGTGACTAATTGCAGTCCTGTAGACTTTATTTTTTATGGAACTGTAGAGTTCAGTCTGCTTAAATGCTGAGAGAAAATGATTTTGTTATGGTGACCACTTGCTGTCCTGTAGACTCCGTTTTTTATGGAACTGGAGAGTTCAATCTGCTTAAATGCGGAGAGAAAATGATTTTGTTATGGTGACCAATGGCAGTACTGAAGACTCCGTTTTGTGGTGAACTGTAGTGTTCAATCTGCTGAAATGCTGAGAGAAAATGATTTTGTTATGGTGACCAATTGCAGTCCTGTATACTCTGTTTTGTAAGGAACTGTAGAGTTCAATCTGCTTAAACGCTGAGAGAAACTGATTTTGTTATGTGACCAACTGCAGACCTGTAGACTCCGTTTTGTAAGGAATTGTATAGTTCTATCTGCTTAAATGCTGACAGAAACTGATTTTGTTATGGTCACCAATTGCAGTGGTGTAGACTCCTTTTTGCAGCAAACTGTAGAGTTTTATCTGATTAAATGCTGAGAGAAACTGATTTTGTTATGGTGACCTGCGGCAGTCCTGTAGATTCCGTTTTGTAGGGAACTGTAGAGTTCAATCTGCTTAAATGCTGAGAGAAATTGATTTTGTTATGGTGAACAATTGCAGTCCTGTAGACTCCATTTTGAAGGGAACTCTCGAGTTCAATCTGTTAACTGCTAAGAGAAACTGATTTTGTTATGATGACCAATTGCAGTCCTGTAGACTTTGTTTTTTAGGGGACTGTAGAGTTCAATCTGCTAAAAAGCTGAGAGAAACTGATTTTGTTATGATGACTAATTTCAGTCTTGTAGACTCCGTTTTGTAGGGAACTGTAGAGTTCAATCTGCTTAAATACGGATAGAAACTGATTTAGTTATGGTGACCAATTGCAGTCTTGTAGACTCTGTTTTGTAGGCAACTATAGAGTTCCATCTGCTTAAATACTGAGAGAAATTGATTTTGTTATGGTGACCATTTGCAGTCCTGTAGACTCCTTTTCTTAGGGATCTGTAGAGCTCAATCTGATTAAATGCTGAGAGAAATTAATGGTGACCAATTTCAGTCCTGTAGACTTCGTTTTGTAGGGAACTGTAGATTTCAATCTGCATAAATGCTGAGAGAAACTGATTTTATTATGGTGAACAATTGCAATCCTGTAAACACCATTTTGTAATGAACTGTAGAGTTCAATCTGCTTAAATGCTGAAAGAAACTGATTTTGTTATGGTGACCAATTGCAGTCTTTTAGACTCCATTTTGTAGTGAACTGCAGAGTTTAATCTTCCTAAATGCGAAGAGAAACTGATTTTGTTATGGTGACCAATTGCAGTCCTGTAGACTCTGTTTTGTAGGGAATTGTAGAGTCCAATCTGCTTAACTGCAATGAGAAACTGATTTTGTTATGGTGACCAATTGCAGTCCTGTAGACTTTGTTTTTTAGGGAACTGTAGAGTTCAATCTGCTAAAATGCTGATAGAAACTTATTTTGTTATGATGAGCAATTGCAGTAATGTAGACTCTATTTTGTAGGGAGCTGTAGAGTTTAATCTGCTTAAATGCTGACAGAAACTGATTTTGTTATGGTGACCAATTGCAGTCCTGTAGACTCCATTTTGTAGGGAATTGTAGAGGTCAATCTGCTTAAATGCTAAGAGAAACTGATTTTGTTATGGTGACCAATTGCAGTTCTCTAGACACCGTTTTGTAGGGACCTGTAAAGTTCAATCTCCTTAAATGTGGAGAGAAAATGATTTTGTTATGGAGACCAATTGCAGTCCTGTAGACTCCGTTTTGTTGGGATCTGTAGAGTTCAATCTGATTAAATGCTGAGAGAAACTAATGGTGACTAATTGCAGTCCTGTAGACTTCGAATTGTAGGGAACTGTAGAGTTCAATCTGCTTAAATGCAGAGAGAAACTGATTTTGTTGTGGTGACCAATTGCAGTCCTGTAGACTCTGTTTTGTAGGCAACTGTAGAGTTCCACCTGCTTAAATGCTGAAAGAAATTGATTTTGTTATGGTGACCAATTGCAGTCCTGTAGGCTCCGTTTTGTAGGGGACTGTAGAGTTCAATCTGCTTAAATGCTCAGAGAATCTGTTTTTGTTATGTTGACCAATTGCAGTCCTGTAGACTCCATTTTGTAGGAATCTGTAGAGTTCAATCTGATTAAATGCTGAGAGAAACTAATGGTGACTAATTGCAGTCCTGTAGACTTTGTTTTTTAGGGAACTGTAGAGTTCAATCTGCTTAAATGCTGAGAGAAACTGATTTTATTATGGTGACCAATTGCTGTGCTGTAGATTCAGTTTTTTAGGGAACTGTAGAGTTTAATCTGCTTAAATGTGGAGAAAAACTGATTTTTTTACGGTGACCATCTGCAGTCCTGTAGACTCCGTTTTGTGGGGAACGGTAGAGTTCAATCTGCTTAAATGCTGAGAGAAAATGATTTTGTTAGGATGACCAATTTCATTCCTGTATACTCTGTTTTGTAAGGAACTGCAGAGTTCAATCTGCTTAAACACTGAGAGAAACTGATTTTGTTATGTGACCAATTGCAGACCTGTAGACTCCGTTTTGTTAAGGAACTGTAGAGTTCAATTTGCTTAAATGCTGACAGAAACTGATTTTGTTATGGTGACCAATTGCTGTGTTGTAGACTCCATTTTGCAGGGAACTGTAAAGTTTAATCTGCTTAAATGCTGAGAGAAACTGATTTTGTTATTGTGACCAACTGCAGTCCTGTAGATTCTGTTTTGTAGGGAACTGTAGAGTTCAATCTGCTTAAATGCTGAGAGAAACTGATTTTGTTATGGTGAACAATTATAGTCCTGTAGACTTCATTTTGAAGGGAACTGTAGAGTTCAATCTGCTCAACTGCAAAGAGAAACTGATTTTGTTATGGTGAGCAATTGCAGTCCTGTAGACTTTGTTTTTTAGGGAACTGTAGAGTTCAATCTGCTAAAATGCTGAGAGAAACTGATTTTGTTATGATGACCAATTGCAGTCTTGTAAACTCTGTTTTGTAGGCAACTGTAGAGTTCCATCTGCTTAAATACTGAGAGAAATTGATTTTGTTATGGTGACCAATTGCAGTCCTGTACACTCCCTTTTGTAGGGATCTGTAGAGTTCAATCTGATTAAATGCTGAGAGAAATTAATGGTGACCAATTTCAGCCCTGTAGACTTCGTTTTGTAGGGAAGTGTAGAGTTCAATCTGCTTAAATGCTGAGAGAAACTGATTTTATTATGGTGAGCAATTGCAATCCCGTAGACACCATTTTGTAGGGAACTGTAGAGTTCAATCTGCTAAAACTCTGAAAGAAACTGATTTTGTTATGGTGACCAATATCAGTCCTTTAGACTCCATTTTGTTGGGAACTGCAGAGTTTAATCTGCTTAAATGTGGAGAGAAACTGATTTTGTTATGGTGACCAATTGCAGTCCTGTAGACACCATTTTGTAGGTACCTGTAGAGTTCAATCTGCTTAAATGCTGAGAGAAACTGATTTTGTTATGGTGACCAATTGCCTTCCTGTAGACCTTGATATTGTAGGGAACTATAGAGTTCAATCTGCTTAAATGCGGAGAGAAACTGATTTTTTTATGGTGACCAATTGCAGTCCTGTAGACTCTGTTTTGTAGGGAGCTGTAGAGTTCAATGTGCTTAAATGCTGAGAGAAACTGATTTTATTATGGTGACCAATTGCAGTCCTCTAGACTCAGTTTTGTAGGGAACTGTAGAGTTCAATCTGCTTAAATGCTGAGAGAAACTGATTTTGTTATGGTGACCAGTTGCAGTCCTGTATACTCTGTTTTGTAGGGAACTGTAGAGTTCAATCTGCTTAAACGCTGAGAGAAACTGATTTTGTTATGTGACCAATTGCAGACCTGTAGACTCCGTTTTGTAAGGTACTGTATAGTTCAGTCTTCTTAAATGCTGAGAGAAACTGATTTTGTTATGGTGACCAATTGCAGTGTTGTAGACTTCGTTTTGCAGGGAACTGTAGAGTTTAATCTGCTTAACTGCTGAGAGAAACTGATTTTGTTATGGTCACCAACTGCAGTCCTGTAGATTCAGTTTTGTAGGGAACTGTAGAGTTCAATCTGCTTAAATGCTGAGAGAAACTGATTTTGTTATGGTGAACAATTGCAGTCCTGTAGACTCCATTTTGTAGGGAACTGTAGAGTTCAATCTGCTTAACCGCAAAGAGAAACTAATTTTGTTATGGTGACCATTTGCAGTCCTGCAGACTTTGTTTTTTGGGAACTGTAGAGTTCAATCTGCTTAAATGATGAGAGAAACTGATTTTGTTATGGTGACCAATTGCAGTCCTGTAGACTCCATTTTGTAGGGAATTGTAGAGGTCAATCTGCTTAAATGCTGAGAGTAACTGATTTTGTTATGGTGACCAATTTCAATCCTGTAGACTCCGTTTTGTAAGGACCTGTAAAGTTCAATCTGCTTAAATGCTGAGAGAAGCTGATTTTATTATGGTGACCTATTGCAGTCCTGCAAACTCTGTTTTGAAGTTAACTGTAGAGTTCAATCTGCTTAAATGCTCTGAAAAACTGATTTTGTTATGGTGACCAATTGCAGTCATGTAGACTCTGTTATGTAGGGAACTGTAGAGTTCAATCTGCTTAAATGCTGAGAGAAACTGATTTTGTTATGGTGACCAGTTGCAGTCCTGTAGACTCCGTTTTGTAGAGAACTTTAGAGGTCAAACTGAGTCACACCAGGTCAGCCAAAATGGGAAAAGAGAGGGAAATCCTAAGCACCTAGATTTGAAAAACACTATGTCAAGCAAATGCGCATTTGTCATCTCTTTGACCCACTTAGCAAACTAGCATCGAACATTGGCCAGTTTTAATGTTTGTTGAATAATTACATACAGAAATTAACCATTAACATATTTGCAACATTTTTAACAACACAATAAAAACCTCACCTTAATTCAAAACCGAATTTACTATTAATTGCCAGTTGGGGTCCACCTAACCATGCTGGCCATTTGCTCCAAGTCATCTTGGGAGCATAAACAGTACCTGTTCAGCTCAATCAGCAATCAGAATTTTACTTGACCAATTCTCTTCCCCTTGGTTGAATATATCCAACACAGGAAAAGTAGGGGGGGGTGAAAGTGGGGATGAGGCCCCCGAGGTGCTCACTCACCAACATGCTCTGCATGTTATTCTGAACTTTTCAGGTGACTACCCATTTTTTAAGCTATATTCAAAAAGGAATTTAGTAAAAACCCTGATCAAACAGCCAGATTTATTTTTTTTATTAATTTCTTTATTTTATCTGAGATGGTCTCCCTTTTTTCCACTATTTTTTTTTTATTTTTTTTTTTTTGGAAAAAACAGCATTAATTGTAAATTGAACAAATTCCGACCAAGCTTGTTCAAATTAACACCATCAGAATGGTAAAAATCTGGATCAAATCTGGTTAGATCAGAGTGCTCTGCCCACATGATGGTTTATAAATCACTGAGTACCTTCAGTAGTGCTGTGTTTACATGTACCCCTTTGTGATAATAGAGGTATAAGTGAAGAACAGTAATTTGGCAAGTCTGGGTAAAATTGACATAGGAAGGCCAAATCTGCTAGCATCTTACCTAAATGAATATGTTTATTTATTATTATTTTTATTTTACATTTGTTAACCAGGAGAGTCCATCTGGACATGTGTCCTTTTTCAGTGGAGGCACGGGGAGAAAAGCTCCAATATTAAATAGTACAATAAATTTAGTACAGGGTATAGTTAACACATAATAAAAGACATTAAGCTGCTACATATTCTCATGTATCAATACATTTTCTAGCACAGAGCAGGTAGTTATAATAGGACTATTTACAACAGTAGTCGTTTATAGAGTGGACAAAAAACATAACAATTTTAGCAATCAACAATTAATATCTTCTGATGGGTTATACTTAATTTCAGTAAGTAGTTTTCAAACAAAGATATGTCAGTATAATTGAGGATTGGTAGTAGATAGAGAATACGTTTGATATAAGAATCAGTGTGGTGTTTGTTGAGAGGGCACAATGTTTGAGGAATGATGTAATATAGGTGGTTTGGAGGGAGTTTAGTAGGGCTAACCTGGACTGTGGCAGGAGCAGAGCCAGGAGTTTGTGAGGTGGGTTTTTAGGAGTACTTTAAACTATTTTGATGATGAAGTATTTATGACTGTGTTGGGAAGAGAGTTCCAGAGTATGGAGATATAGTTGTAGAAGAGGGATTCACCTGCTTTGTTTTTTACTTTGATGACTTGGAGGAGTAGTTTGTTGTTTGAGCGAAGGGATCTAGATGCAAAGTATGGTTGGGTAATGTCCTTAAGGGCTCGGCTTTTTTCTGGATGGTGGATGATTGTGTGGGCTATGGTTAGTTGATTAAAGTGAAGTAAGAGACGGAGTTCTAGCTAGTTAAGTTGTTTGAGAGATAGACAGTGATGGGATTTATAGGAAGCATTAGTGGCAAATTTGGAGATTTTGTTATAGCAGGTTTCAAGTTTGGTGAATTCAGTTTTACGGAGGTTTGTAAGGATAGGGCATGTGTATAAGAGTGTTGATATCAGGTGTGTTCTAGCAATTGTTATTTTTATATTGTTAGTTAGAAATTGATTATTTCTATAAAGAAGACCAAGTTTCTTGTGAACTTTATTAATGGAGTGGTCTATGTGGAGGTCAAATGTCAGGTTATTGTCAATAATGAAACTTAAAAGTTTGGTATGAGGGGTTAGGTGTGATTGTGGTTTTGTTGTTATAGAAGATATGAAATGTTGTGCAAGAGGAAGGATTTCTGGTGGAATAGAACAGCATAAGTTTAGTTTTATTGGGATTTAATATAAGTTGGAAGTTTCTTAACCAAGTTTTGACAGATAGGAGGGTGTCTTGGGTAATAGATTACATTTCATCAAGGGAGGAAGCAGAGCAGATCAGAGTGGAGTCATCAGCATATTGAATGATTTTTAGCTTGGGGTGTGGCAAAGTGGAGGTGAATGGTAAATAGTGAGAAAAGTAAGGGTCCAAGGATGGAGCCTTGAGCTTCCCCTAAGCTAACTGGTAGGAGGGATGAAATATATTCCTGCCAAAGGACAGTTTGATGATGATTTGTTAAGCAGCTTTGGAACCATGCTAGAGCTGTGTTACTGTGGTTGTGGGAGGAGAGAACCTTTAAGAGTTTGGGGTGATTGACCATGTCAAATGCTTTTGACAGGTCCAGGAATACAGCTGATATAAATTGGGATTTGTTTCTGAGCTGGTTAATTGTGTTTCTGAAGGATAGAAGGGCTGTTGTGCTATTTGCAGGTCAAAAGCCATGATGAGTGTGGGATAGGAGGTTGTGTGATAATTAATTAGTTCACAGGAGCTACCTCCTTTGTGCAGGGGTAAGATGTGTGATATTTTCCAAATGATGGGAACATATTGTTCTGTGATGGATCTATTTATGAGTATGGCTATTTGGTAGGAGATGGCTTCTGATGCTAGTTTTAGATAATCTACAGGGAGGCTATCAGCAGCTAAAGTGGTTGGTTTTAGTTTTCTTAGTTGTTGTTTGTCTTTTTGGCTTTTCCCGGTTAGAGGTTGCCACAGCGGAACTCCGGTCCGCTAATGATTGGCAGTCGACTTTTATGATGCCGAGTTGCCAGCCCAACGCCCAACCTTCAGTGAAGGCATGCCCATTCACACATGTCTTTCGGAGGCCACTTGACTGGGGGGAGGACATGCAGACTCCACACAAAAGGCACTCCAGCCGAGAATCGGACAGGTGAACCTCTTGCTGTGAGGCAACAATGCTACCGCTGTACCACTGGTTTTAGTTTAAGTTTTCTTAGTAGTTTTTTGATATGGTGGGCTGTGACTGGTTTTATTATGAAGGGGTTATTGCTGTGTTGTGGTGGGGTATTGGGATGATTTTTTTTTTGGGGGGGTAGGTGTAGTGTTATTCAGATTGTTTGCTAATGATTGACTGGACTCTGTAATGTAGTTGTTGAACTGGGTGGCCATGGTATCATAGTTGTTGGCTGTTTTTGGTGTAGGTGTGGTATTTATACCTGGTTGTAATAGGTTGTTTACAGCTGCCCAGAATTTTTTGGGGTTCTTCTGATGTTTGATTTGGATATTGTGATTTGTCAGTTTTAATTAACTTCTTTTCTTTGTTTCTAAGTTCTAGGAAAAGTTGTTTTTTGGTGCTGGTTCTGTTCTTATGGAACTGTAACCAGGCCTTATCCCTGTCTTTGAGTACTGCTTTAATTTTTTTAGTTAACCAGGGAGCATAATTGAATTTTACACTGATATTTCTGGTTGGGGTGTGGTTATAGAGAATGTTGAGGAAGGTGTCATTGAAGGAGAGTACTGCCTCATCTAATGGTAGTTGCTTGAGATGTTCCCAGGAACAGTTTTTAAGATCAGTGGTAAACTTATCGGGATTGAATTGTTTTTTGCCTCTAATTGTGCAGAAGGAAGTTGGATGTGGTACTTGATTTCGCTCTCTTAAGGGAAATGTTGGGCAGTGGTCACTTAGGTTATCAGAAAGGCAGCCTGAATGGATTGAAAGGTGGAGGTAATTAACTAGTATCAAGTCTAGTATGGATTCACTTCTAGAGGCTTTATTAGTTTTTGTTGGGGCCGAGATGATTTGGGTAAAGCCGAATAAGTTAATGTGCATAGTGGAAGTTGTGGAGGAACATAGAAGCCAGTCTATATTGAAGTCACCCATTAAGATGATCTCTTGAGGGAGGGATATATTACACCATTGTAATAGGTTTTCCGGAGTGGGAATGTTGTTACCTGGTGAGATGTACCGACCTGCTATATTAAGGTGTTTGTTAGGGATGATGGCAAATCTGGCTATAATTAGCTCAGTATTTGCAAGGTCTAGGGGGGAGATGTGTAGTTGTTCTACTGATAGGTGGTCTTTGTATAGGATAGCTACACCACCTCCTTTTTTGTGTATTCTAGCTTGTCTTAGGAGATTGTAACCTAGGACACTGATTTCATTGTTGCTGATGTTAGGTTTTAGCCATGTTTCAATTAAAGTAACTATATCTGGGGAGTAGTAGGATAGCAGAGTGTGTAAATTGTGGGTTTCATTAGCTATGCTACATGCATTAATGTTGAGTCGGAGGAGAGATGATTATTTCCTATGGTGAATTAGAGTAAGGCTAGCTTAGGGGAGGTAGGGTTGTGATGTATGTGTATTTGTGGGTCCTGGGTTAGGATGGATGTCTCCTGCCAGTATTAATTGTTTGTGTATGTGTAGAAGGAGCTTGGAGAGTTTATTAAGGACCTTAGAAAAACTAAGGGAGGTATGGGATTCTGTTAGTAGTGGAAGGAGTTTAATTGTGTGATAGTCTGTATTGGCTATGTAGACGAGAGCTGGGGTAATAGCCAATTGATGAGTGTTCAGAAATGTTGGTGTTGTTAAGGAGTGGTGTGGAGGTGGAAAAGAGTTTTTTAGAGGAGAATCATAAGAGGAGAGTTTATATAGTAAGAGAAGAGTAGAGCTAATAGTCAGGTGGAATAATGTGTGTTTAGGAGATAGCATAGTGGAGAGTGTGATGGTGTGCTTAGTGGTTAGTGTTAATTGGAGGTAAGAGAGTTATTTGTGTGTTAGAGGTTATGGTATAGTTAGTGGGAGTTGCTGTTAGGTGGGAGGGATGTAAATGCTGTGTGTGATTGGTCTCTGAACTGTGGGTGTGGCTGTGGTTAACTATAATTGTAAGTGTAATGGGGTGGGTGGGAATAGGGGGAAGGGTAGGGGAGCAGAGAGAGCCCGAGCGCAGCGAGGGCGAACTGCGTGGGTTAAAACCAAAAACAATCAGCCAAGTAATATAGGCAGGTAAGTTACAGTGCTGATGAGACTTGTCCCTTACTGTTCTAGGTACAAAACAGAGTGTTTAAAGTTGATAGTACAAACACCAGAGTGTTTAGAGTTTAAAATTAAGGTATGCCACCTTACATAGATATTTTATATGCTTTACTTTATTCAGCTGTTAGCCCTTGTGATACAATTTACCAGGACAGCCTAGTTAAACAGCTTAAATCCTGTAGTCGGGAGCAATCTAAGAGGAGATTAAACCCAAGTATAGTCCAAAATCCAGAGGGAGTTTTTGAGGGGACTAGCGTCTTGGTTGTGTGCACGCTAAGTAAGAGCATTTTCACAGTATGGCAGTTAGCCGCTATATAAGTTATTCGATTATTAGCAGTCAGACAGTTACAATGTTGCTGGGCTACTCATTTTGCAGGTAGAATATTTTCTGTTTGATTGTTTAGGAATGACTCCTTACTGTGAGTGCAGTTTGTTTCAGGGTCTGTGCCATTCAAGGATATGGTAACTGCAATGGGAGACAGAAAAGGAATATAACACAGACCATTGCCACCCAGGTGAATTATAATCACACAGGCACTACGCCAAAGGCAAATAATCTCTCTATGGGTTTTAGCACCTGAAGCCACAATAGGCTTGGTTACCTTTGCCAGACTACTGACCTATGTGCTGGATCAAGGCTGAGGCTTTAGCCATCCACTCTAACTGTTGCTCTGGATGCTGTTCTGCAGAAGTTGGAGTGGCCGGTATCCAGGAGTTGACTGGGACCTAAAGGGCATATAAATAACACTCATCTAATGTAAGTCAAAAGGTGTAGATGCCCATCTACCTGAATGTTCTGTTACCTCAACCAAATTACCTTTCTTGGCCAAATCTGAAGCCCTCTCTATCCTAAAGGAGTGTGAGATGAAACCCTCATATGGTATAACATTTTCAAATGCAGACATCAGTGGCTGGCCAGATGGCAGTCTAAATGCAAACTCACTAGGGAAAACCTCACCTATTAAATGCTGGACTGCCCTAGCAAAATGTACTGGGTAAAAAGTTAAAAATCTGGATCAATGTAAAGAAATGTACTGCCCTATTCTCATTTGATCAGTTTTGGATTTCCTTAGCCATGCTATTACTGTTAGATATATCACTATAACATTTCCCCAGGGAAGAGACTGTAACAATTCAATGATTCTAAAAGCCCTGGCACAGAGTCACATAAATAAAACTGCCCATACTGTCAAAGAATGCAAATGCTTTACTGATATCTTTACCCCTTGAGTTAAATGTACAGTAAGTGAGCCCTAATAGAGTGTCTTGTGTCTCTACCCTCCACCTTAATATGGCTCCACCCTTTTAATAATCTGCTCTCTGTGCAATGAATTGTAAAGGTACCTAGCACCAAAAGCATCTGTCCATTCATCCTACGTTTTAGTTGGATGTGTAATGAGCTGGGGGAATCCCACCAATTCATCTGTGCAACAGATAATGAATGAGAATCAGTGCATGTCTTTAGTTGGTAATTATAGATAAAAGGTTTTAAATTTTAAACGCTGCATCATAAGCTCTCCTAGAGTTCACTGTCCAGAAATTACACATAAGGGACACCATCATTCTTTTTCAACTAACCAAATCTGTGTTGGAACTGGTGTGAGGAATTGGTGAGCTCCTGGTGCTAATAAATGAAACATGAAATGCTGAAAATGTGACAAGCTATCAGCTGCAGTAGTCTGTTCACCTGGAACATGTTCGGCAGAGAAGGTTAAACTAAGTTTTAAAATGAGTAGAACCAACAACCTGAAGAGAGTCTAGACCTTGTGTGAGGAAGAAGATCTTTTCTGGATAACCTAAATCACACCTTTGTTGTCCAAGTGAAACATGACCTTTTTATCTTTGAACTGTTCTTGCCACACATAAATGCCATCCAGATAGGGAAGATTTCTAAGAAGGTAATTTTGTTTTTTTGACTGGTTCTCCCCAGGAAGGAGACTATGAAGCAGCAAACCATCTCCCACCTAAGTAACCACCCGTTTCAGTACTGGTCACTCCATCCATGTATAACTGAAGAGTTTCCAATGAAATCCTATCAGATTGCCTTAAAGATACTCCATTGAAATAGCCCAAAAATACCCCCCACAAATGTAGGTGTCTCTTTGGTCATGTTGGTAATACAAACCCAGTGGCACTTGCTTCATTCCACCCATTTAGTAAAGTTGATAAGGATCTGGTATTTATCCTACCTGGGGATATTGCCCTGAAGCAAAGTTATGATGTTGAGAAGAAACATGACCTAATGAGCCATTCATTTAGTTCATAACAATAACTCATTAATGAATTCCTTCGACTGTCTGATCTTGTCCTCTGGCAGTTTGAAATTGGCACCGATGACATTAATTTTCAAACCTAGAAATGTGATGCAGTGGCTGAACCCTTCACTCTTATTGGTGGAAAGGGGTAACACTAGGTACTTATATAGTTCTGTGAAAACAACCATGTGTTTTTTAGAACCTTATTTTCCATCTCTAGCGATAAGAACATTGTCCAGGTAAGGGATAACACCTTGATAAATATCTTAAAAATTTAGTAAGTAGCCAAGCAGCCCATTACCTTGTCAAAATACATCTGACACTGGAAAGAGAGACCAAGAACTGGCCACTCTTGTTCCTGGATGGGCAAAAGCCAGTATGCAGATTGTATTTGCCAGTCAAGGACTGGTGAACTTCCAAATGCCGGCAGCTGCATCATCAAGGATGGCATATTTCAATCCTGAATCTTTCTTTCTCATACAACCATTGGCTGATGTCCTGGAGGGGGACGATAAATGGTGGATGAGGCAAAATTCACCTTCCTTGTGAGGTCATGAAATATTCCCATGACAATATTTTAAGTGGCCCAGCCATTCTTATTCTTCTTATTTGAAAATCCCCATTCAGAATTGTTAATACTATTTAATCTTTTCCTAGGGTAGACTTCAAATTTTCAACAATGTTTTTAGTAGTGGATGCAGCGGGTTTCAATGGAGAACTATTTGCAAAATCATGAATCAGGAAATTGGCTGCCTGTTGACTGGGGTAAAAACCTCAGTTCCTGAGTGAGCTCATGTGACATGATCAGGAAGTGTTATGCCATACTGTTAGCCTCGTTGCAGTGGTTGAAGAGCTTTGTTGGCATGAAAGGAATGTCTTCTTCTGAATAACACTGACTGTTTCAGGGGAAGCATTCTCTCACAGTTATTTGCTCCTGCCATACATTTGGTTTGACTATTTTTTGGCAGGGTGATATTTACCACTGTATGAACAGGTATGGGGGAGAATGGCAGGCAAGCCAAGAGCACTTCCTACTGTGAAAAGCTCAGCAGGCTTTTGTTGTAGCTTGGGTGTCCATATTATCAATTTGACTGTTAGCAATGGGTTTATCTAGCTTGGCAGTTTAGCAAGTACCTGGGTGGTCTTCTTCCCCTGTAAAGACTTGTTAGCAACATCTGCAGGATTTAAGAAACCATCTCCTCTCTATGCCCTACTGGGATGCAAAACTTTTCTCTAAAACTAAATCAAATAGCCTGGATTTCCTCTGTATACTCGTCTTGGGTATGACTTACCAAATACTCCACTTCTCTAAAATTTTTCACTTTAGACCCTCCATTACCTGGCTCTTCTATAACAGCCATTGTCATTGGTGTGTCTGCTTGGACCTCAATATGTGGGACATTGTCTGTATTTCTTTTTATTCTGTGCCTGTTCTTCTTGGCAGGAACCTCTGCTGATGGAGACCAAACAAGCTTCACCATGTTTCATCTTCTTTTGAATCCCATCAAAACATCCTGGCTTCCTTCAGCTTCCAGTTCATTTATCCTTTCCTTGGGTTCTGAGGATAATCTGGCCCATCAGGACTTAAGTGCTAGCAGAGATACTGCACCTGCTAACAACAAAACAAATAAGTCAGCGAAATGCTGTTTTTTAAATATCATTTCCTATACTTATTATTTCTATCCTCCCTTTCCCTATATAATGTCAACTACTGGTACTTTAATTAATTGGCAGTGTACTGATTCTCTGATTCAACTAAGAATAACTGTATAAGTATTTCCACTTTTAAATAGCATACCTGTATGTACGGGACTTCTTTATTTATTTTATTATTTTTTATAATATCTAAACAAACTCTGTAATAATCATGCACCTATATTGTTGTCCTCAGCTTTATTTATTATATTTATTTTACCTATTACCTAACCATTGTGAGTATAAATATATAAATATGAAAATAATTTTAGGTCCCTAGCTGATAAATACTGAAGGGGGGTGGGGTGATACCTGTTACAGACTTGTATAAGAAATAAACTAATTAAATGTTCTCTCTTGTCATCTTCATCCTCTTTTACTTTGCATGTTTTTATAAAACATGGAAGGGAATGTTGAATAGATCATAATCTAAATCTCTTAAATTTCTTCCTTTATCTTAATTTGTGCTTCCTACTCTTTGTACTATCATTACAGCAACTGATTTCAAACTAAGACTAAATTAATCAGCCCTGTAAGACACCCCAAGTCCATCAACTGCCAAAAATTATTCAAATCCAAACCAGGTTGATAGGACCATTAAGGAACAACTGAAATTCCCATAGATTGCTCAGTACTGGGAGTAATCTTGAATGAAGCCACTGCCACCAGTGATGTCCAGACTGGTCTTGAACGGATAACTATGTCTGCTCAAGCAAGCATGCATTCATTGGCTCTCCAAGCCTTTACCTGGGAATGAACCAGCATTACTTCTTTCCATACCCATCCTAACATCTCTCTTAGCTGGACTGTGAACCCTCACCTTTTCCTTCACTAATTCCTGTATTGACTAGGGTAGTAATCAAATCCATGTTGTCAGTTACACTGAAGTCACCACAGTACAAGTGTTGGTCTGGTTTGAAACACAATTTTTTTGAACATTCCATATTGCATAATTTTTTGACTACTTTGCCTTATCCAATCGTTTACGTTTTACTGCTATAATTTAATCTGTAGAACATGTATGCTTTATCAAATGTGAGTGGTTTTGTACCTGATAGAGAGGTAGAGATGCTTTTTTAATATTAAAATTATTGTTTCAGGGTTGTTGTAAAATGGAATGGAAAAGCTGCTTAGCCTGGCATATTTGCAATTTTTGATTGCAACATACAAGCCCCTGTATTTAGAGGTTCATAGATTCATAGGCAAGTTCTAGGCTAGCTGCCCTTGTTGGCCCTTTGAAACTTTGGCAGTTTCCCTTCCAAATGTGAGAATCAAACCCTGTACTTGTCTTTGGGGTAAGCAGGTTAATCATTATACCCATCCTCAGCTCGCAAGGAGTGTCTCAAATGTTTAAAACTGCAACAAGATAAAAAAAAAACAACATGGTGAAAACTCATCATCATCGTCTTTCGGCTGTTCCCATTATGGGTTGCCACAGCTGATCATCTGATTCCATTTCTTGCTGTCCTCTGCATCTTGCTCTGTCACACCAACCACCTGCATGCCCTCTCTCACCACATTCATAAACCTTATCTTAGGCCTGCCTCATTTCCTGTTACCTGGTAGCTTCATCCTTAGCATCCTTTTCCCAATACACTCAGCATCCCTCCTCAGCACATGTCCAAACCAATGTAATCTTGCCTGTCTGGCTTTGTCTCCAAACCTTCCAACCTGGGCTGACCCTCTAATATACTTATTCCTAATCCTGCCCATGCTCATCACATCCAGTGCAAATCTTAACATCTTCAACTCTACCACGTCAAGCTCTGACTCCTGCCTTTTTGTCAATGCCACTGTCTCCAACCCATATAACATAGCTGGTCTCACTACCCTCTTGTAGATCTTCCCTTTCACTCTTACTGGTACTCGTCTGTCACAAATCACTCATGACACTCTTCTCCACCCACTCCATCCTGCCTGTACTCTCCTCTTCACCTCTCTTCCACACTCACCATTACTCTGAACTGTTGATCCCATGTATTTAACCTCATCCACCTTCACCACCTCTACTCCTTGCATCCTCACCATTCCTCTATCCTCCCTCTCATTCACACACATATATTCTATCTTAGTCCCTATCAGCATAAAAACCCCCACAAACTATCAGTGATGCACAAATAAAGAGCACACTGTTTTATAACAGAACATGCATTTAAATAAAAACTGCAAAATGGTGTACGCTTTTGGCAATGTGGTGATAGGAATCTTTTTAAGTGTTATGACCCACTGTCTAACTAATGGCAATGTAAAAGATGTATGGTGGAATTACAGTATGGAAAATGTAGAGTACAACATTGAAGGTACATGTAGCATTTCTTTAGATTGTTTTCATCTTATTACCTGCCTTTATCATTACTTCTCCCAGAGAGCAATAATTAGGTAGTCATATCCATGCATATCCCTAAGTATCACAACCCATAAGTACCCATGGACGTGCAGGCAATTATACTATACTGGCCTTGATGTTATGTAAACTTCTCAGCACATTCTAGCTACAAAGTATACACTGTTTAGTAGATGTATCATGCAAGTCCTAAGCATCCACTATGTGTCTGTCCACAGTGTTCACTACATGTCTATCCTGCCATTGTTAAAGCTGGCATACCCCAACTGTGACTGGGGATGATAGCTGCTGACTATAATCTTTCTGTCTGTCTTCTCCAGCACTAAAATGAACAACTGAAATGAGACCATCTTCACTGCAGTTAGAACTTCATCTACCTGTACCAATGAGTTGACTGGGAAATCTTAATTTATAAGGCACGCTAAACTGGTTAAGTACAATTAGTATGAGAAAGAAAACAATTATAATCAGGTCTATAGTGCAAAGCAGAAAAAAAGGGGAAAATAGCAGAGGGATTCACTTCAAATGATATAAAGATAAATACAATCTACTTTGCATCTTAGAGCTGTCTACTTTCATTATGGTAAATTTACAACCGATAATTCAAGAGAAGCTACTTTCAAATACTGAGTTAAAAATGCCACACAGCCATGAAAGATTGCTCAATTTTCTTCTTTTCACTAGGATGGTGATAAGCAGGGCTGCCAAGACAGTGGTAACAAAACTCGGCACGAAGCATAATATCTTATTGTAGAAAACTTAAAATAAACACGGATAAGTGCTTTCATCTAAAGTAGTCTTTATCAGATGAATCCCAACAAAATTAAAATGGTTTAAATAACCATTAAAAATAGTCCTGTGATTGTCAAAAATCTGATAAAGTCTACTTTAGATGAAAGGGATTGCTCTTGTTTATTTTAACTTTTTTTGCAATCATTTATTAGTATTCCTGCAGAGTTTTGTATCCGCTGTCTTGGTGTAACATCTTTTGCGTTTTTGATGAAGTTTGTGGTTCATTCTTTTAGTCCCTTTGGATCTTACTGGCTGTCCAATGCAGACAGATGAGTGTGACTGCAGAACACAGAGATATATATCAGTGGACTTCCAAATAATTATAGTCATGTAAGCAGAGCATTTAAACCTGGCTGTTATTAACCATAAGCCCAAGTATTATTTATATATGTAATTAACTAGAATGACATGCTCTTACCTACATGAAAAGTTTGTCAAGTAATATGTAGACTTTTGAATATTCTTTTTTGGAGTATTAAATTGCATATGGTTGGGCTATTTCTTTGACAAAAAGGAACTTAGTGCTATAACCTATATTATTTGTTTGTCAAGGTTCAAGGATAATTTCCACCATGTTTCACTGATGGGTTTTGAGGTGACTAAAAGATTAGTCAGAGACTTCCAAATCTCAGAAAAGCTGATGGCACTTCCATTTGCTTGCTACCCCTTATTTATATATAGAGAGTTTCACAATTCAAAATAAGCCACATCTTGTTAAATTTTTATTAGTCCCGCATTCCCATTCCAGCACACATTTGGACTTCTAACTAATTCTATGCACCCCCCCCCAACACACACACACACACACACACACACACACACACACACACACACACACACACACACACACACACACACACACACACACACACACACACACACACACACACACACACACACACACACACACACACACACACACACACACACACACACACACTCTTCCTGTGTAACCATATAGCTCTTCAATGGCAGTCTTGGATAGTTTTTTTCGCCAGATGAGCCTGTGCCACTCCGCCTACTTCAGTTGTTAGACTGTGATCTTCTGGTCTCTACCAGAAATTGCAAAGGCACCAATCCCTTGCTATGATATCATCCTGATTCAGGTGAGCTGAGCATTAACTGCTCCATCCCACACCCCTCCAAAACTCTTTTAGCAAGGTGTAGGCCCACTAATCTCAAAACCAGTGTGTCTAGTTTATAATCTGTATAATAAAAGAGAATAAGACAGTTCTTGGAGTCATGACCAATATGCAACTCTATTTAACTTAATAGCCAGTGTATCTATTCTATGTCTATGATGTTCCTTATCAGAAGTACACTTTCAGTATTACCCAGCACGTCCTTAGTTCACTACAAGATCTCTTTACAAAACTGAGAGTGCGGAATATGACTTGGAGTAACTGGGCATCTAGGCAGTATGCTTTACAACATAGCTGATAGCTGAGAGTCAGGGTTATGGGGCTGTTAAAACAAAAGCCTGAACAAGAGCTCCATTACTGCAGTCATTTTTATTAAGTGATGAGTAAGATTTTCCTTAAACTACTATTGCTGGTACCTCTTTAAATTCTACAGACATCAGAAAACGTGTGCCTGTTCTGCATCTATAAGTGATTATTGACTTATACAGTTGTAGCTTGGTGATAGATTCCTCGCCTTATTTGTTTAAGAATTCTGGACAAAGCTAAAAATAATGTGGAGATAAAGACCCAAAATTGAGGCAACTTTTAAATATTACTTAAATTTATATTAAACAGCTAAAAGAAAAGAAAAGAATCTTGTTTTAAATGGGTCTGTGTAAACATGTCTGTGTCAATGGGCCACATTGTTAAACATCATCTCATCGACAATGCAGGCCTTCAAACCCCCACATCCCCGGCTAAGTATATATAACAACTTTGAGACTGCACTACAGTGTGGAAAGGAGCAAATTTTCTGAACCTCACCATAACGAGATCTCAGTCAGAATGGTGTCAACAATGTGGCCATTCGATGGTCTGTCACAGACCCATTTTAAACAATAAGAAGTGTGAATCTCTAATTACCAACACACTGGTTATAAGACTAAATATAGCCACAAATATCCCATGATTCTATTTGTAACCTTATTGCCATCTGTTATCTACTAGGTTAAGTTGACTCTTACTTGAGGCCTAGGGAGAAAAGCTCAACATAAATATATGATGAGTGAACAAGTTGTTGTTTTATACAGAAATAAAATGTATATGGTTTGGTTAGACAATTCATCACCCTGTGACAGAGGATTCAGTGCAATGGTGTGCTTTACAGGTTGGAAGAGCAGGAGGTTACATTATACCTACTGAAAAGTATTTATAATTTGAATATGTATCAAGAGGGCTTATATTTATTTGGGCATTGACTATGTGAACATGTGGTGCCTTACTTATTAATCAAAAATTATTTGACACTGGTCTGTCATCTAAAGTCTCCAATATAACTAACACAATCAGAACAACATAAAGGCATTGTCAGTACTAGGAGCCTTAACAAAAACTTCACATCATACAAGCATATTTACCCTGGAAGTGTAGCTATATGCATTGTCACAGAGACCTGAAACAAGACCAGTGAAAGCACACCATCAGAGGAGGGCTTCATTGCCTATACAAGCAAACTAGATTAGAAGCTGGCACAAAAAGGCAGAAGTGTCTCTATAGCCTTAAAAAAAATTTCACTTCCAGAGTAATTGGATAAGGTAATGACTTTGAACTCCTCCACATCTAACTTACTACAAACAAAACACTTTATCATATGATATCTAACTACAGGACCTACTCTATGCCACCAAAGGTCCATACTTCCTGCCTAACCATTATTGAGTCTCTGTATATTAACCTGAACATCATTTCATTAGGAAACATCAACTATCCCACTATCAACTGGGAGACTTGCACATCCTCAAACATGTATGTCTAGATATTTCTGGGCTTCATAAAAACAGACTCCCTGGACTAATACACACTACAGCCAGGGGAGATTAAATCCTGGACTTGGTCCTTACCAATATAGGACAGCTCTGCTCCTTATCTATTGAAGCCACCTCTCTGGTCAAATCAGTCCACAAGTCAGTCACATTCACCTTAACACTGAAGCCAAAAGCATCCTCCAGTACCTCAGTATTCAGAGACTATGCAAAGGCTATTCTATTAAAACTGACCAATGACCTGATTAAATTCTGGACCTCTTCCAGCTTGATAATCTCACTGCTATTTGGAATCCTTTACTACCAAGTTCTATGTACATATAGATAGTTGCATAGATGTATCTGTCTCTCTCAGGAATAAATGCAATGCAAAATTCAAAAGTAAAACCCTATGGTGGAATCCACATGTAAAAAGGTTTTATGCTAAAAGAAAAATAAAAACGTATTGCATGTAAAAATAAATCTAACCCTGAAAAAGCCAAATACTCCTACTAAACTAAACAAAGAACTCCAAACCCTGATCAAATCAGCAAATGCCAGATATGAGGTAAAAGTAGCCACTAGGTAAAATAATCTTAGAAACAATGCTCAACACTCTGCAAATCTAATAGTAAGTGATATCACATACTCAGGCTGAGAAGGCATAGCCAATTTACAAGCCAATAAATGCAGCTTCAACTTCACTTTCTGTTCCATATTTTCGGATTTAAAACCCACATCTTACTCCCCTTCAAATCTCCCAAGAACAAGTTCCCAAGACACTATCTAAAGATAATAACACTGCTTCTGTTGGGCAAGAGAGCATAGCAAGCTATCTATTGGTTAACCATTATGAAGGCTATTCCAACAATAGTCCTAAAACAGGCCTTTTGCTGAATGAATAGAGGACAACAGCAGTTATACCCTTGCACAAAGGTGGGGCTATAACAGACCGAGGTAATTACCTATCTAAATGTCTGACCCATGTCATCTGTTAGGCTATAGAATGGATCATTATGGAATTAATAAACAGGGATATAGGTGATCTATAGACTTTTGACTTGACCCAGTTCAGATTCATCAAGGACAGATCCTGCCTACTTAACCTGGGTGACTTCTTTAAAAGATGTAATTTATGATGGCCAACCACTGCACACTACCCATCTGGACCTTGCAAAGGTGTTTAGCACCTTCCCATACCCAGGCATCATAGATGAACTCTCCCAACTAAATATTAACCTATATATAACCTGCTAGGTATTAAACTGGCTCGCAGATAGAATGTAGGAAGTAAGGGTGGGTGGCTGTATATCCCCCAAAAGTCCTGTCGCTAACTTACCTTAACTTTTCATTTGTTTCTTGGAGTTCAAATGTTAAGGAATTGTGAAACTTGGTGCCATCCTAATCTCTGAAAGAACACCGTAAGCCTGCAAAAGGGTCCATACCAGACAAATAGCTTGTGCCAAAACCATAGAATCAAAATAAATTGCAAGAAATGTTTAAATGTGTCTTTGACAAGCATAACTCCCTTTGTAACTATCACATTGATAATGGATAGCAGGGGGCCATTATCCAGGCATAAATTAGGGATAATGCCTAGTCCTTTTCCTATTGCCTTGGGCAGCAGCCAGGCAAGGAATGTTCACACTGCTATTCCAGTGACTTTTGCCTATTTTATGGATGGATTTTTATCATGGCTACTGACTAAATGCAGATTTTGGTGGTCATGTACATAATAAACCCATTTTCACTGATTGTTTGTCATGCGAGAGATATGGCTGCCTCTCCAATGGACAAGGTAGAAATAGCTATGTACTCTGGACCTCATCACTCAGGCCATTAGTCAATACTCTGTCATGTGGGTTGCAGTGAGGGTTTTGTCCTTTCCAGTGCAGAGCTGGCACCAGGCAACATTACAAATCCATGAAGAGAAAAGCTATGAGCCAGCAGAGGAATATTGTCAGACATTTCTTAACTCTCAGCCTCAAAGATGGGGGTGTGGTATAATCAACAAAGAGGAACAGCTTGAAATAAGCTAGATATTTCCATGACTAAAACACTCTGTGCTGTGATCAATTTATCTGTGTGTGTGTGTGTGTGTGTGTGTGTGTGTGTGTGTGTGTGTGTGTGTGTGTGTGTGTGTGTGTGTGTGTGTATATGCATATAAAGGTGTGATTGTGTGTTTATGGTATATTTATGTCTATATATTTACACATGTATATATAAACACGCACAGGGTATATTACATTTTTTTCAAGTGCCGACTTTGTAGAGTGAAATTTGTTGATTCCTGCTTTGAGAATGCACAGCAGTGTGGAAAGGGAGAATCTCCTTTTCCACTGTTGTGCAGTCTTGGAGTTGGTATATATCATTACCATGAGCAATGTAGGCGAGCGTACCTTCCTGCAAAAAGATGGGATTTTTTTCTGTTTGTTGTTTTGAACCAACATTAGTCCAATGTTTTTTTTTTTTCCAGAGTTTTTTTTTTGACCTTTTGTGGTTTTATTTAAAAAATAGAGCCCCCCCAAACACAAAGTTTATATGATGGACATACATAACACACATACTCACAAACACACATTATGCACACACATGATTCTGGGAAGTATGCAAACGAATTAAGATTAGTTTCTCCTTGTTTACTAATGGGACTCTGCCTTTCATTTAACAGCAACAATTAGAAACTAAGGTAAATGTCATGTGAGTCTTAAGACATAATCTTAATACAGTCATGCTCCCAGTCAGCCAATTATGTCATCTGTATAGGGCCTCATATGCACCATTTTCATCACATTTTTCATAGTGAATGTGAATAGAATGGCGGAGATGCAGCTCATCATTTATCATTCATCTACAATGAGGTATCTTCCGCTATCACTGTTTGCCACCGGGTAGCTCCTTTATCCATTGGTCTAAATGGAAGCTTTGCTTGTATCATGCATTTTTTTTTTACTTTTACTGTGTAACTTTTCTTTTTAAATTTGTTGACTAGTAAATTGCTAATATACATGACTAGCAAACAATGGAGTTCTGAAAATTGTTCTAGGAAAAAAATACATTTTCATGTCAAATAGCAAAAATGTGGAACCGCTCTCCTCAGCCTCTAAATTTAAACTCCTTAAAGAATATCTAGCCAACAACGGGTTCTGTTCCTGTATCACCCCTGCATAATTCTATTTCCATATTGCTCTGTCCTGCTATACAGCTTATCTTTACTCTGTCTAAGCAAGCTTGTTGCATCTACCACTACTGATTTGTATATATAATATGGTTGATTTTATTCATTGTACAAGGTCTTACTGCATATTAGGCATGCCTGTTTTTTGCTATTTTTTACTACAATATTTTTACATAATGTATTTATTATTACTAATATGTATTTCATTTTATTTATATTCTGTTTATGTATATCTAGTTTTAATTGTTCATTCTGATGGCTTCTTTTATTTCTTTGGGGCTTTTCCCGCAGGTCTTTGCTGAAAAGGGGCCACTAGCCCAGTCAGAGTAACCCAGCAAACAAATGTAAAACAAATAAATATAACATGTTTATAAAAACAGAACAGTGCTTACAAATGAGTTAAATCATGTTCACACCACAAATGTAAACTTCCTCTAAAATATTTTTCTTAGTAACTTTACACAAAAGAGTAAGGAATGCTAAGACTATGCATTGAATGTTGAAGTCTGTTTTAGGCATGCCATTATGTAAAAAGGCATACCTCTCAAATGTCCAGATTTTCATAGAATGTCCAGATTTTTGCCTTATATTTTTCGCCTGCTCCTCATAAAATCTGTAATTTTTTTTTTAAATCAGTGGGATGATCTGAGGACTTAAGTAACTAAATAATGACATACATTTGAGTTTCAGACTTCATGTCCTTCAGAAAATGCATGATAACTAAAATCCTGTTGTTTTAGCAAAGTTCTAAGTTTATAAGAGCAATATTTAAAATCTGTCCCTATTTCTGGGCCTTTGTTCCCCCATTATTTCAGGCTTTGTCCAGACTTTTTGTTTTAAGAAGTTGAAAGGTATGTAGATGAGGCATGCTGAATTCTGAAACACATTTGAATTGAACTGTAGTTCCACTACACAGAGAAAGAAATATACATGTTTTCATTTTGTGATCTGATTTAAATTCAATATTCTGAATAAGAAAGGAACGGTGAAGCTGCTACAGACATAATCAAATGAAGAAAATTAAACATTTAGATTAACATGTTATGCTTCATGTACTAATAATAATAATAATTATTTTCAGCCAGTGCATCGATTGTTACTAGATACTGTGTTGCATCAAAAAGTGCTTTGTATCAGTGAAACAACTGGTTAAGAGATTACCGATTTTTTACTCACCTTATGCCTTTTCTCCTGTACTCTTGTTGTGCCTTTTCTCTTGAGATTCGCATCAAGAGTGCACTCTGGACAATACAAGCTACATTGACCCTCAGCTCTTAGATAAATACTGGTGTATTTGTTCTTTCCTTCATATGTTAGTGTTTATAAAGACTAGCTTATTTTCTGTTTTGGTTCTTTATTTCAAAACTGATAGTTGTAAATGTTTAGGTCTAGTTCTAAATGTTCAGGCCTCTTCATTTTACTGTGTAAATCATTCCTGTTATGTTTATCTCTGCAGTGCTATAATATGTTTCTATAGGCAAATGATATTGTCAACTCTGCTGCCGTGAACTCTAAACCAGGCTATTGTTCTGAATATGCTGTCTTACTTTTGCCTTGCACCTGAAAAGCTGGGACTTACCATCCATAAGAACAAAAAAAGCACCAGCAGAAATTCAACGTTGAACAGGCCTCAAGACGCCCAACAGTCAAAAAGTGAATAAATCCACAAAACCAGAGTTCTTGTAGGAAATCTCTTTGTTAAAATGGTCCAGTGAATGAATAATCCCAGGTACAATCCTAGAGTCGAGAAAGTCCTCTTTATTAGAGCACAAAAGTGAGTAAAAACAAGTGCTTTCGCCTGGCAATCCCAGGCTTTTTCAAGATCTTCAAGTAACCTGATGAAACGCACTTGTTAGGTGCGTGAAAGCGCTTGTTCTGTCATAAAATAAAAACTTTTAACTATCGTGGTGGTTCCGGTGATTTGTTGGAATATTAATTTTTTTTAACAATTTAAATCATTTAAGACTTCTTAGTTATTGGAGTTACCTACAATATTGGCAGTGCATAGAATCATCCACCAATATTTATAATTATTTCTAATGGGGATGTGGCAAGCCTTTCTGTGCCACATAATGCAGGTGTTATGACTGAGGCTACTGCCCACTGGTGTAAATTTTATCCCATGTTGGAGAGATGCACTGAGGCAGCCATACCATCCAGAATAAGCATAATGGCAAATTTAGAACTTAACCCATATGGTGTAAGTACCACAAGAACAAACTCTATAATAGAAAGAAAAACAGCTCTTGGCTAAAGTATGTGTACTTGATCATTATAAAAGCGGTTTAAAATGTGTAACCAAGTCTCTCAAACTTACATTAGGAACCATAAGGCCAACTATGAAGTTAGGATTGTGATTAATTCAAAAGACTGCTATTTTAGGAACTTGGAAGTATCCTATAATTCTGTGTTGCACCAGTGGTACCTTTGTCTCTAGTACCAAAGATATTGCTAATATTCTTGCAAACAAATTATCTTCTGACTTCACTCACCTCATCTTATCTGCTGTCTCCTTCATTCCTCCTCATTCACCCCTTCCTGAAATCAATTTGGACCAAGTCATTTTGCCACATTTCTAAAGTAAAAACACTACTTTGAGGAGTCCTGATGTTATTCCTGCATGTCTGCTGAGAATGCCCCACCTAGAAAAACCTCATTGTCACCTCTTCAGTCTGAGTACCTCCACTGGTTATGTCACTGAGGGGTGCAGAATGGTAGTTGTGATGATCTTGCATAAAGATGACTGCTCTACTGACTCTGGGAATTACAGACCTATTAGTTTCACTAGTATCATTTGCTATGTTATGAAATGTACTATAGCCAAACTAATAAACAATGATATAAGGGAAATTATATTCTGTCTATACAGCAATTCAACAATGTCACTGAGTTTTTGGAAGAGTATCTGAGACCATGGGGAGGGGCATAATGTCTATACTGTTTCACTGGAGTTTGTTAAGGACTTCAACTTTGGGATTATTTGCAGTGTCCTAACTCAACATTATTACATATTATTTTGATGGATCTGTAACTGGCTGTCTGAGTAATCATTCTATTATGGTTGGGAGTATTTTCTCTAGGCAAGAAAATGTCACCAGTGGTATTATTCAAGGCTCTTTTCTGGGTCCCCTCCTATTTGGTATGTAGTTCTAAAAAATAAAATCTGATATAAAGAGACAATCCCCGGGATTCATGAAGCTTGCGCCAGGTGCAGGCATAGCGTAGGCAGTATAATGCCAAACATGGCCGCCGAGCGATTCAGGTATGATCCAATTCCACGTGCACTACCGGCGTACGCCAGATCTGCGCAGTCCTCGGCTTAGGTATGCTAATCACCCCATGCGCAGTGCCGCACCATGCAACTAAAGGTACATAGCGATTCATGAAGTGGTGCAGGTGTAGCGTAAGCCCACAGAAATGTAAACCAAAAAACACGGTTTACATTTTTCCAAACAGAACATCGGAGTTATGAAAGTGGACCAGACTCATGTATTACAAAGTTAACATATGCCAATGGCTAAATATGCAGCCAATGGCATAAGAAAAGATGCACAACACCTAAAAAACAACATTTAATGTCATGTCCACAGTAACGCAAAGTACAGCCACAGGGCATGTGTGCGCAAATGGGAACACAAAGAAAATATATACAAATGTCATAAAATCGCAATGTAATACAAATCATGATTTCACCATAATACTCAATGGTATGCATGGTACACCACAACCAAGCTGCAAGGGTTGCTAAGGGTCTGTGACAGTGTTTGGCATGGTAACTAGGAATTAGTAGTCAATGCCATGCAAATGAGGCAGGTAATAGTGAATCGCAAACATCCCGCCGGACTAAGGATGTACCATACTGCGCAGCGCTACAACACTGAGGAGTGGCTTAGAGGTATACATGACATCAGCAGTGGGGTGTGCCACCGTAGCTGTAAGCACATTGGAGCAATGCAAATCTGGCCTGGCCATTGCTTAGCAAAGCCGCAGGACAGGGATGGGGAGGTAGGTATAGCATCGTTTAGCTGAGAACACATATGGTGCCTGAAAATGCATGTGTACGGGGAGGAAAACATGCCCAAAACCTGGTAAGCGGACGCATGCGCCACGCACCATAGCTCAAACAGGAAGGTCAGGGGAAGAAAATAAGGAAATGCCACAGTAGGGCAATTGGAGTACAACTGAGCAATTAACACCTATTAACTCACAGCGGGCAATCAACGGCAGCTGACAAGTCTGCTCGCAGAAACCTGCAAAACAGGATAGGGGAGGTGTCGGATTGCAAAGAAAAGAGAACTGTCATAGTAGAGCAAAGCAAACCTGCAGTAGACCAGCCATAGAACACATTATGCAAGATAAGCCAGGTGTAGGAAAGTACAAATGAAAGCAGACTGCTGGATGCATGCCAGAAAATGGGAGGTGAAATGTTAAGAAATGTAAAGGGAAGGGCAAGAGGTAATCCACGGCAGCCAAATGTAATTCAACACCAAAGGCACCACAATAGTAGTTCCTGTCGTAAAATACATAAGATACCCTGTAGCTACGATCGTACATACACACCCTATGACATCATCGGTGTTCACAGCACAGTAGTATAAAGCATGAAAGCACCCCACACACACCTGTGTATTCCCAAACACTGCACCATAGGTGTAAACATATGGGGAACTTTTACAATGTACATGTTGGGAGCTGCCATAGCTGCGATTCATCACCATGTGTTAGAGACTGACGGTGTTGTGGAGGATGATGCTGACAACCACCGCAGGCCTCGGAGGAGGAGAATAGTGTTCAGACCAAGGGTAACCTACCAGGGGCTACATGATCTGGAGATAGTAGAGCGTTACAGGGTGGACAGGGACATCTTACAGCAAATAGTTGAGCTGTGCTGGCCACTCCTGAGATCCAGAAACAACAGAGGGGAACCCATCCCAGTGGACATGAAGGTATGTGTAAGCTTGCACATACTAGCCACAGGTACCTTTCAAAGGCCAACTGGAGATATAATGGGGATCTCACAGGCATTAGCATTCAGGGTACTACACCAGTTCCTGGATGCCATGTTACCACATGCCAATGAGCATACATACTTTCCCCGAGCTCAGAAGGAGTTGGCCAGCAATATGTGTCTCTTCCACCATGTGGCACACTACCTGGAGGTACTGGGTGCAATAGACTGCATGCACATACATATCAAGTCACCACCCGGTGAGCATGGTAAGCACTACATAAACCACAAGGGATACCACTCCATCAACTGCCAGGTTGTGTGCAATGCTCAGGGCATTATCATGGATGTGTGTGCTGGCAGCCCTGGAAGCTACCATGACTCCCACATCTGGCATGCCTCACAGCTGTATCAGGTATTTGTCAGGGGGGACATCCCACATGGCCACCTTGTGGGGGATGCTGGCTATGCACAGGAGCCGTGGATGATGACTCCCATCAGAAATGCACACACACCCATGCAAGAATGCCATAATGAGGCACACGCACAAACCAGAATCATCATAGACCGTGTGTTCGGGATGCTGAAATCACGGTTCCATTGCTTGGACATATCTGGTGGAGCCTTGCAGTACTCTCATAGGTTCATAGGTTCATACTAGGCTATCTGCCCAAGGGCATTTATAAGCCTAGCCCATAGTTATGTGGCTTTCGCCACCCCTTTAGTTTGAATAAAACTATGCCTATTATTTTGCTGTGCCTCTGTCAAGCAGTGACACTGAAGTAATCCCTGGGGTATATCTGCGATCTCCCATCCATTGGTCAAGATTCCTCTTGAACAAGGCCAGCGAGGTGCTCTGCCTCACATGTACCGGGATTTTGTTCCACAGCATAGGGAGTCTCTGGGTGATGAATCTGTCCCTTCCTCATAGTATGTGCCATGCTACATAATATGATCCTGCGGAAATAGCTGCAGCAGGGACAAAATGGTGAAGGCCCTCATAGCCCACCACAATTGCCAAGGCCATCACAGGCACAGAGGGATTCAGACCACGGACACCCTGCGCCAGCCCCAGTAGGCAGACAGGGGCATGCCCAATATGCCTATGCCTTGGCAAAGAGGGATCGTATAGCACATACTCTGACAGTGTAGGCCCCTACGGACTGACACACCTCTCCACCTGCACACACAGCAAAATGGATGGCACACACACATGACCACCTGTAAATTGTAATGTATAGGTGGTCTACTGTGTGAATCCTACATAGGCAGCCCTCAACCATTGTACATACAACAGCTATTGGAACAAGGAATGTCAACACCTGAACAGTACACGGACCTATCAGAATATGTTGGTACTATGTGTATAGGTTCCTAGGTACATTGGTAGGTACATTGGTAGGTACACGCCCGATTGTCAGAGGCCATTCATCAATCGAGGCAAACAGTGTCTGCTGTCATCACCACATCGAGTAACCAACTGTCGCTCAGTGGAGCAGAGCCAATTGCTGGATCCATGTGTGTAATCACTGTTCCCCACACACTCTGCATGGATTCCCTGGTGTGTTAATGACGGGCTCCATATAATGTAATCATGGATGTAGTGGCGAAGCATGGGGTGTACCCATGACAGGTATCTGTCACCCCAGCATGCTCCACCTATGGTTGTGTGAAGGTGTAGCACATTATAGTGTGTGGCTCACTGTGACATACATACCCAATGTTGGAGCACATCCATTAAACATCACTTGGACATACCATTAATAGGTCTCATCCATATGTAAATTAACTGAGTTACCCATTTTATCGCAGTATGGAGTAACAGCCGTAGTATAGTCCACATACAAAATGCCAAAACATGTGTGCAAATCCCAGATGCCCAAGTGGTAAATGCAGTGACTGTCGTGTATGTTCCCGGTCCCACGTCCTGCAAGGGATGTAATGTAATCCCAAAGGCACGAATAATGCATGTTGGATGCAGGTCATCAGATCACGTTTAGCACATGTTAGCAGGAATATGCGTTGCCCAGTGCTGGTAAGCATCGTTTAAATATGACTATATGGATATGCGCGAAACAGGGCTAAGCTTCTCTGAATATCGCGCAGATCACGGTCAATGATGTCCAGAACAGGTGAAAGCAGCATTATTCACCCCTGTACTAATAGTGCCTGCTCTGAAGGGTAAAACAACCACTGCCAGGAGTAGAACACGCAATCATGTACACAATCACCTAACACTAAGCTACCCAAGATGTACCAACGGCAGGTGTGTAATGTGACAGGTTCAAACACAAACGTGCGGAGTCCAGGTAACAGTATATACCGACATGTACACAATGAAAGGTGTATTCTGCCTGTCACTCTCTCTGTTTTTTATAAATATATATATATATATATATATATATATATATATGTGTGTGTGTATGTATATATATATATATATATATATATATATATATATATATATATATATATATATGTATATAAAACCACCACGGCAAAAACCTCCTTCCACAAACCGAACCAAAGAAAAAAGGAAAGTCGACAGGAGAAGTAGTCAAGCTGCTCCAATACTTTATTCTCGACAATAGTACAACAAATATGAATGCTATTAGTAACCATGCGTTTTCGTCTTGTAAAAGACTTCATCAGATTAACATCTTTACCTAGTTCAACAATATTATATATATTAAATCCTTAATGCCCTAACCAATCTTTGAATTCATTCAATTAAAATGTGCAAATGAGCTTATACAATCAATTAAAATAACCATTTCTTTTAATAAATATGACTTGATTCTTTTTTTAAAAAAATATATAAAATTGCTAATAACATTCATCATAAAATATTCTATGCTTTTCTTTGCTAAAAAAAAATATATACTTGTGTTATTCATGAATTTGTGTACACATTTAAAATAAAATATAGTGGATCTAATGAAATACATTTTCTTTGGTATATGTAAGGAAATACTGCCATCTACTGTCTTTTTCCTAAATGACAAGTGAATTCAAATCTTGGCTGCTTTTAACTTTAACAATGGTATATATATATATATATATATATATATATATATATATATATATATATATATATATACATATACATAATAGAGATAGAAAGGGTGATAGAGAGATATATGTTGATATAAATGGATTCACCTATATCTGCAAATATGTAGATAGGTCAACGACATGTACACAACCATGGAGGTACAAATAAATAGGATACTGGCAACTATGGAAAGTGTCACATACCGACACGCATTATCACGAGACTGAAAGACCGAAAGAACACAGTACTGGAACACTAGAACCGTGTGTAATATTATCACAATATTAAGGGACATTTAGTTATCGTTGCCGGTGTTGCTGTCCACATAGGTACAGTGTTCAACTGTGTTTGTGATCATCGTAGTCTGTGTATGTGTGTGTTGAGGGTGCTGTGTGCATTTCCGTGGGACTGTAATGTGTGTGTGCGTTTGCATCGTGTGTCTGTTAGTGCTAACTTGGAGGTAGATCATTATGGTAGGTGTGGTTATAGCTGGCCGTAGGCTTACGGTTACCACCTGTCCTACTTTAAGAGGGACAGCCCCACCCTGGGCAGTTGTGTCCTGACAAAAAATATTAAAAAGGGCAAATGTCCGAGATTGTAAGACATAATTATGTCCCATATATTATGTAATAGTTGCATTAAATAGTTATGCCTGTATCTAAAAAACGTAAACGTTACATGAAACATGATAAGTAGCTAAAGTGCTACAAGAATAAGTATGTATTCAGGATAAAAATATGTGCTAACCTGTGTACTGACTGTGGGTATGTGTCGGCCTGTAAACACCGATGTGTGTCCTGCAAATGTCCCACTATGGCCACTTGAAAAGGTGGCAACCCATGCCAAAGAGGTTCAGTCACCAACACAACTGCAATGAGTGCAAATATCTGTGAGAGAAATACACGGGACAGCTGTCATTTAGTAACATTCCTTTACATATCGCTGTATTTCTGGAGGTATGGAAGTATCAACCTCACCTGCATACTATATAGAAACCAATTAACAATGGCCCAATGTATAAGCCCATAACAACCATAGTTTCAGTCTACTGACTGATAGGTCTTCAATTATGGAAGGAGCCCACACACATATATGGAATAAGTAGAAATGCAGTCCCCACAAACCTGTATATGCTATGTACACCCACCTACATCTCCCACACACGAAACAATAGCAATACAGACTGTAATAACATCACAAACATCCACTCACTCAATTACATCTGCAGAAGAGTTAACATACCTTGTGAGAGACACATTTGTAAAGGTGCCATGTGAAATCGTAGCTGTTGTATAATGGAACAGACGGCGATGTTGCAGGTTTTGTTTGCAATAGTCCCTTATCAGATGGTTGAGATGACAGGTACACTCACATGTAGAACCACATACTCTAGCTGTCACACACAATCCACGGGGGACATGAATCCAAAATATCCGTGTCTCTGCAAATAGCAGTTGTTCCACACAACAAAACACATACAGGCTGTCTCCCCGAAGGTAGGGCAAAAGGGCAACACCCAAGTGAAGAATTCAATTATACCCCACTGTTGCCACGTAATTGGCGAATGGAGTAGCTGCACAGCTGATGTGCATGTAATAATTTACTCAGGAACACCAACTGGTGGCAGGAAACCACATGTTACAGGTATCGACGTATATAAGGATGACTTGCCAGACATTCAAACCGTATGCTCATACCATAGAACCATTTAAACAGTAAAGGTGTAAGAGAGATATTTACGAAAGTTTGGAACGCTAACAAGGTATGTAGAACACTCAGTATGTTAGTGTATGTATAGTCTGTTTTGTATTAATTAAAAGTGTCCACAACGCATAAATTAGGAGAAGGTATTATGTAGTGATGTCTTGCTGAGCATAGTAATGCTTGTAGAAATTGTGGGTCCTGCTGTGGGCCACAAGTTAAACATCACAGACACCACAAGGGATGCTACATGAGGGCTTTAAACAGAACAATTCCACATCACCCACCGTCAGTGGTAGGTTATGTCCAACAAGTACGTGCCATAGCAGGGGATAGTATATGTTGATATACTGTCACAGTAGGCATGTGTATGGGCATATAACGACAATAACATGCCTAAGGTGGTCCTGCTGTGCAAGTATGCTTTGCATTATGGGATTATATGTAAAATATGTGTAATGTACAGTATTGTAGGTAGATATGTCAGATATTCTACACAGCATAACAGTTACAGCATGCAAACAAAAGGTATTGTCTATTGGCATGTACAGTACACAATAACAGGATACATATGGCTTGTAGTCACGGGACACTGTAACAGCATGATAGCTAATCAAAATGGAAGAGCTACTCAATTAACCATGCACAAAGGACATGTAATAGCTTCACAGGTTCATAGAGAGGTACTATGCTGTCTGGCAAGTCTATGTGTAAGCCCAACTACAGTGTTTACACCGGCGGCACCTCTCTAGTGTAGTGTCCTATCTGTGAACAGCAGAGCCATGTGCTACCTGCAGCTCTGCACAGTAAAGCCACTGCAGTGATCCCTGGCATACATGTGTGTCTCCCATCCACCAAGTGAGGTATCTCATAAACAGTGCTACTGAGTGTCCGTGCGTGATGTACATAGGAATCATGTTCCAAAGCATGGTGAGTGTCTGGTTTGGGAATGTAACCCTCAAGAACATCCCACTCATCATTGCGTTTGTGCACATATCCATGAGCCATGTTGCTCTCAGTGGCTTTTGCTTATGTCACTTATGTGGAGTATATCCATGAATATTGTTGTGGACATGGGCCCTGTATGTTCAGCAGATGTCACCCCTGAGTATGCAGTATGCAAATGTGTACAGTCATGGTGTCCGTAGTACTGTCACATACGTCAACCTTTGGAGCTCAATAATCCTCATGGTGTGTTAATGTTGTGGTATGTAAAGCCATTGCTGTTCTGTAAGGTACACCCTAAATGGGGTGTTGTACCCTTGAATGTGTGTATACATCAGGAGTTTAGAGGTACAATGGGTGCCTTTGTTCCAGCTACAAACCCAGTACAGATAAGGGTGGCGACGTAGAAGGATATCCACGCCACATTGGCAATATGATTATCAAAGGAGTGGGTGCTACATACGTGTGTACTAAGATCCCATATAATGTCATATGTATGTAGGGGACTACCACCTATGTGATAGTCAGTAGATGATTGGTGTAATTCAAAGGGGATGTTCATGCACCATGTGTCATGCAGCTTGAGGCCATGTTATCGACATCAGGTATCCGTCACAGTGACACACTTATGGAGGGAGTCTGTATCAGCGGGTGGATCAATCATGGCACCTTGTATGCAGTTGTCTGGAAACCTAGTCAGGGAAAGTCCCTCTGTGCTAGCCTGTACCTCAGGGAAGCATATACCGAACATGAGGGGCTCTATGACTGAGGACTGTAGTATGCCAAGTGTATCTACCCTCATTGCGTGGGTCCTGTCCATGAGCCACTTTGCATAACATCCTGAGACGTAGGGGTCGATGTGCAGGTGGATGTGTATGTTGTCAATACCAGAATGGAGAACAGTGCTGAAAGCCAATGAGAGGACAATGTAGGCTGTGTGGACCCCATTACCGTCATCAACTACCTTGGTAACTGTATCAAAGGAGTCCACCAGGTGTAGGAGCCATGGTCTGGCCCTAACAAGTCCAACCTGGATGGCATCAAAGGTCTGGAGCACACCAATGTCTCTGTGAATGACTTTCATGATGATGTGCCCCATAGCCTTGCAGAACAGTCCAGTCAGGCGTATAGGGCAATAGTCCCTCTGTTTCATTGTGGCGCCACCTGTGTGGAGTGTGATAAGTGTTGTTGTGCACCATTCAGGGGCCACAATGTCTGATACAAGGCTATTAGTGAATCTGGTGGCCAAGTGGGGAGACATGTCGTTCTGAGGTTTGTGTAAATCACAGCCTGGGATGTTGGACGGTCACATGGAGTCTGTGTTCCAGGCCTTAGAGAGTGCAGGTTGGAACTGTGTAGTTGTGACCGCAGGGACCCCGCAATGTTCCTGCATGGATTTTGGCCCTGTAGGGAGTGAGAGGGTGTAATGTTAGCATTGAACCCATCCACCAGGATGTTGCCAACATCACTCGGTTCTGTAATATTCCTGAGTAACCGTCTTATGTCAGAGCAGATGTGGGTATTGTCATTGACTACTGACATACCTCCATAATGCTTTGTGGTACACCCTGGAATGTGTCGCAGTAATGTTTACGTAGCTAGGTTTGGAGGATGTGATAAGGGATCCCGGAGCCCTACTGAGGCTGACCAGTGAGCTACCCCACTCATGGGATTGTACTCCACTTTGCAACAACCTCCACCTTTTGTTGTACATTATGTCCATGGAACTGGACCCTCAGAGTGGCGTCCGTTATCTGGTGGGTACCATCATGGCTCTGTTTGGAATAGCATAATCCATGCAGTTGTGTATGTGCTAATGAAGTGCACTGGGGTATGTTTCAGCATTTGTATGTGCTTTGTCCATCTGCACTGGTGTCATGACATTTACTACTGCTGTCATAAGACATCTGTAGTAGGCATTGTACTAATCTTGTACTGTGTATGCCATGAAGGGTGTGTTGCCGGGATGTGGATAACAAGGGTGATTAGCATATGTTCGGAAACTACCAATGAGGGGATAACCACTGGTGTGAAACACCAGTAACATGTTGGTAATGTCCATGTCTAGGATATTGTTGGACGTGGTGGTGGTGTGTATGGGTTGATCCAGCCGAATGGAGGTTATGAATCCTGGACAGTGTTGTACTAATGTGTCGGTACTTGAGTAGCTATCCCAGTTAAGTGTGGGGTAGTGTCAGTCGCACGTCAGTAGTACCTCTCTGAACCCTACTGTCCAGTACACCAAGAAATGAGGGCCGGTAACCGTGGGGTATGTTGTTGAATCCGTAGCATGTTACAATGTGTATAGCAGTTCTGGCCACAGTTAGTTGCACGTGGATCACCTCTGATGCATTGTGCTAAGTAACCAGCCAGGAGGTGTGTACAACATAGTGAAATATGGACACACCTCAGCCATGGGTGTTCCGTTCCAGGTTACATGACTGAAAGGTGTGGTCTGCGTATAACCTCTCAGTGCAGGTGTGCTCTGTGGAGCCTAGAGGCAGGTCCCAGTCACTGCAGAGATATTGAAGTGGTCCATTATAAGGAGTGCCGTGCCTGCGTGCATCAGAGATGATGTCAAGCATTGAGTCACATGACCCCATGTTTTGCTTGCCTGTTCCCGTTCTGGTGGTGAATGTTATTGGAAACTGTGCAAGACAGGCAGTATAGGAGCAGCAAGAGCCTTACATGTTATCTGTACTCCCAGGGCTGACAGGTGCAGGTCATCTGTGCCAAAGCATCGTGTTTTGTAGACCATGTCATTCAAAGCAGACAGATACCGGATGCCTGTGGAATGACAGCAGAAGCATAATCAACTGTTGAAGTGAAACAGTCAGTTGTTGTACAGTGGTATCTAGTCTGGATGAATGCAGAATGCTCCCCAGGGCTTGGCCGACACCTTCTGGGCTACAAGACCGGAGAGCTATTGCATGTCCCTGCACATGTAGTCTGGGAAGTTATATCTCAGGGCAGTTACGCTAACATGGAGAATGACAGTCAAATTGTACCTGGTGAGGTGTGGCATGGGTGCATAGGTTATGTTGCAGAACCAGTTACCCGACAGCTAGATGTAAGCGACTATCACCTTGTGTAGCCTGCTGAGTGGGACATCAGTGTGACCGCCTAGAGAGTCACCTATGACTTGTGTGTTGGGTATGTTATAACACCCTCTTGGCTGTAGTTGATGGGCACACATGAGTCTGTGGGCTATAAGTAATTGTTGTTGTGTTTGGTAATGGGGGCTGCCTCTGGTGCCTACACAGAGTATGGAGAGGTTCTGCAAATGTTGTACTCATACTATGTGTGGCCTGTGGTGGTGGAGATCTTGTGAGACTATATGATGAGTTGGGTGTGTTGCAAATGTTACAGGTCCCCACATGAATGTTAGGTACAGTCTGGGTTGGTGAGAGCATTACCCCCAGCATGGCTACATATGTGCATCTCCCACAGGCTGTAGTGTCGTATGTTGGGAGGTAAGCATTGACTGTGTACATGAGACAATTGCTCTATTGCCACATGTTCTCCATATTCATCATATAGACAGGCAATAGCACTGGTACGTGACAGTTGGACATGCCTGTATATTTCTCACGAGATATGTGAGTTACGTGTGTACAACAGCTGTTGTACTGTAAGCAAGCTGGAAATGTAAGGACAGGCAGTGTACTTGTAAGAAATGAGTTGGAATGGGTGCTATAGTAATTAATAGCTCATGAAATGCTTACAAGTTCTGAATAAGTGTGAGCATGAATATGCAATACAGATAGGGTGTTGGATAATATCAACCCACTGCAACCCACAAGTGGAGACGGCAGTCATAATTGGAGGCACTGCACTATTACCCTGCTGAGTATGGTCTGCAAGTCTATGAACCTTTATCAATGTAGATGTTAGCACTACAGAAGTAGATGACAGTATGGATGATTTAACACTGCATAGCATACCTCTGACAGGTCATAGGACATCATCACCCATACCGTGTTCCAGCTACACTGAGTATACTAGATGAACCTTCATATGTCACAGGAGTGTTCTACCAGTGGCCTGTTGACAGAATCAACACTGCAAAAGGTGTCAGAGTGACATGTGCATATCACACCAGTGGCAGCTACAGTAAAACAGGGTTAATGTTTTGTACTCCCCCCTCATTGTAGCCCATACCACACAGACAAATGGGAGGCATCTGTGCATGTAAGGATGTGAATGGCCATGACCTAGGAGCAATAGCTGTCTCAGTGTTGTGGACAACATACAGAATGGGCTTTGTGGGTGAGGTGTGTGACATATGTGCACAATCTTATCACTGATAATAGCATTGTCACCGCTAGGTGAATAACCCTGTACCCATTAACTACCACCTAGGCATTGGTCAACATTATGGACACTGTGTAAGGGATGGTGCTGTGCAGTTCACCTCCCTGAGTTGGTGACGTCTCCAGGCCTATTAGGTAGTCATACGAGGCACCCATGTCATGACAGGGTGCCATCCATGAGCATGGAGATCATTGGACAGGCATACTCAGCACTCGGATGACCAGTATCGGATCACATATCACCTTTAAGGGGAATTGGCCATGCGTGGATGGGCGATACCAGCCTTTACAATCCTCACCTCCACTATGCAGCATGCTGGCTACCTTGCATAAAGACATGTGCTACACTGTGATGTTGGACATGCTATACGTGCATATCCTGATCTGAAAGACATACGTCATGGACAGCCACCATCCTACTACAAGGATCGCCACATGCTGGACAGATCCCTGTGCCATACATGTTACATACTCCCGCCATACAATGCAACCCTGTCCGTCAAAGCTGCACATGTCATCTCTGTCATACATGGTGTGATGACCACATGGTAGATGTATTATTAACTCTCTGGATCAGTAATGTGGCACTGATGCACCTCGCGGTGGCAAAATGGCTGTCGGATACAGCTAGGAAACCTTGCCCGCACATGCTATAGTTGATAACCATCCCTGCGAATGACGTCTGGCTAGCCATTGTCCCATGTCTATCACATGTGCAACACAGGCAATCCATGGCAGGATGATGAACTGCTGTACAGTGCTGTTTAGATGTATATGGCAAAACACATGCATGTAAAGGTTCCATGTGTATGTGTGCATTGTCACTGCTCATGTCCATTAAGGCAGTGTATGTGTTGATATGTGAAGTATACACAGCATCAAGGTCAACAGCATCACTGTGGACTCATCCAGGCATATGCTGATAGGTAAGAACACCTGTACAGGCAAACAGACATGCCCACATCAAGACAGCATTCACATGGAGTATGAACAATGTAATGAGGTGATACACATATATGGTGATGATATCCAATGCATAACGGGTGTTACATGTGTGACACAAACATGTCAGTCGTGTCAGTGTCATGATGATTTGCAAAGATAACTGTGCAGATGTACTAGATTTAATACAAATGTATGTGCAGCTGTATCTCTGTACATCTCTGTGATACTGTGACCAGTCACCATCATTATGTCTTCCAGATAATGACTCATTCACGCCTGCCAGCGTACAGCCGCCAGGAGGATGATGTCCTCACCCCATACCTCCATGAGAACTATGAGGTGTTGTTCAGTCATGTGCCACAGCATGCCCAGCAGCATGACGACCTGTGGCAGGACCTTCGCAGGAGGGTTAATGATGTGGGTGGCCATAACTGTACCTACCAGCAGGTGCACAGACACTGCATGGACTTGATACGACATGCGAAACAGCATGCCACTGCAATCACCAGGGAACAAGGTGGGACAGGTGGTGGGCCACCAACCCAACCCCCACTCACACACACTGAGGAGCTACTGGACAGCCTGGGGACACCCTCAGAACAGCATCCACAAATACTAGCTGCCATCGTGGAGGTGGGTGTCTCCCAACCAATGAGCCTGGAGTTGCCTGGTAAGTCACTACTGCACATATGACTATTATATCCCATTTAGTTGTATGTGTCACTGTACAACATGTAATGTAACATCATATGCAAGGTATGTTTACACACATGCTGCATACTACAGTATGCTACCCTGTGTATGCACACATGTGCATACTATATGCTATTGTACAAGCAAATGTGTTAACATGCACAGTGCACCCTGTGGTTGTCATACAGTCATGGATAATGTTCAAACTGCTGTGTCACCCCTATACAGGTACCTCTGGCGTGCCGCACAGACATCAGTCCGTTGCAGCTGAGACTGTCATCAGTATCAGGCATGTTAATGCATATATCTATTCGCCATGTGGCCAGTTAACACATGTACACATGATGTATGATCCAGTCACGATATACAGGTCGTGTCTCCCATTATTCACACTGGCTACCCATGTGCAATATATACAAATGAAATGAAACCACAGTATCTGTCATTGCTACATGTGTGGACAGCTGTGCATACAATGGTGGAGGTGTTGTTCAATGTAGGCATCTGTACTATACATTGGAACAATACATGTGTGGTACGCAAACAGTACCACACAGTGAGCTGGGATATGGGCAGCCCACAGGAGTCACCATTGTGTTATATGCCCCTGCAATGGGTGCACACATTGTGATGTGCCATCTGACATGTCCCAGATATGTAGTGTTCTGGCTGCAATACTGTCACACTACCCCATAATACATACCCCACATGCCAAACATACAACCCATTGTCTGCATAGCCCTGTGGACAGTGACATATCTGACATCTATGGGTGTATGTCATATGGGACTACACAGACATGTGAGATAGACGGCCATCACAAACATTTGGCCAACACATGTTCACACATGGCCATGGAGGATGGCCAGAGACATGTAGCCACGATGTGTATACACCCTGTTGCACATTGTCCACACATGGTCCGACTATAGCCTTAGTTGACTGATTATACAGTTGATGTGGTACACTGGACATCCTAAAAGCCTGTGCACAGCTAGTGGAGGTGTCATGTAAGTCGACCTTATAAGATGTGTTGAACATCACGACTGTGTCATAGCATGACAGTAGTCACCTGTACAGCTTCCACAGACATTGACACCACATCAGGCCACAGATACCATACATTTCCCTTGCTGCTGTAGGACATCACCATCAACCATGCACCTCGTGTGTGTGGTACATCAATGTCATGTGGAAAATGGTGTATTGACAAGTCTGCCATGTGTGGACATGGTTGCCAGGCAGCTAAGACTCTGTAGTAGTTGTGCAGGGGTGTCATCAGTAGGTCTTCCAGTGACCTGTTACATGACACAGCATGGTTTGGTGTGTATACACCTCAGCAACGTGGGTCACAATCCACAGTTATGTCATGTGTATGCACGCAGTTATGGCTATGCAATGTGTGCATATTACACACTGTATAGCAATATAGACACCTCATGATGCCATACAATGGCACAGTGTCTGTACTTCACACTGTATAGCAATGTAGATGCCTCACACTACTCTTCCATGCTTATGCACATCTGCTAAATGTGCATTCTATCTGTAGGGCATACAGACAACACTGCAATGTGATACCCATTACAACGCTGTACATGTGTCAGGACACCATTGTGTCCGACATGTATGCATGTCAATGCACACATCAGCAGATTACATTTCAAGGTCACTTCAGCCATGTGTACTGTTAACCTGTGCTGGTCCACATGGTGTATCACAGGGATGCATGCTTACTACCATGATTGTGTGAACTGCATGGCTACTGATATGACACCTGCTTACTGTTGTGTGCAACCCAGGGAGGTATGCTAACTACCAATATTAATGTCTGAGCTGCATGCCGTCTGCTATATCACATGCATGCTGCATGCCGTCTGTCAAATCACATGCATGGTATGTGTGTGTGTGTGTGTGTGTGTGTGTGTGTGTGTGTGTGTGTGTGTGTGTGTGTGTGTGTGTGTGTGTGTGTGTCTGTGTGTCTGTGTGTGTGTGTCTGTGTGTGTGTATTGTAATGTAGAGTCTTTCTTTGAATTCACAGGTGATGTAGGTGCGTTACTCTCCTGTGGTCTGCCTGATATTAGTGTCCCCACAGATACTAGCAGTGATGAGCATATGCATGAGGTACAGGCAGGGTTGTCAGAGGCTTAATCTGTGCCACTGGTTGCCATCCCAGCTATGTCCCCCTCCTCCCCACACACAGTTCTCATGCCAACACATACCCCATCACCAGTGGCCATAGAGGAAGGGCAGCCAGCATGTGTTAGCTTGGAACAGGAACATGTGGTGGCTACAGAAGGTGTGTCTCCACACCATGGTGTCAGTGTAATGACTGCAGATGTGCCACACAGGCATGTGGCCAGTGCTGCTCATAGGAGGACCTCTGGCAGACATACACCTGCAGAACAGAGTGCAGCAGCTGGTGTCACCAGACACATGTTCCAGACTGTAATGGCGGCACAGGCACATGCTGAATGGCAGAACAGTGAAGGGCAGAGGCTTCAGAGGGCTGCTATCTGTACTCTAAACGACAACACCCAGGCATTGGCAAATGCTCAACAGCAGATTGCTGATGTTCTGGACAGGCGATTGGGTGACATGGTCGGAATCCTTGACCATGGCATGGCAATCCGCGAGTGTGAGCTGTCTGTGCTGGAACATCTGGTAGGAGTGAGGCATAGGCCACATGGACGTAGGCCAGCTACACCACCTAGTGCAGGTCAACGTGAATGAGCCACCTCACATGCCCGCTCCCATAGTGCCGGTAGCAGTAGCAGTGCAGCTGGTGCTGCACTGTCCACACCAGGACACAGCAGGCCACGTGGACATGGCCCTGTACCTTCCCAGAGGAGACACGGTTTCAGTGGACATGTGTCATTGGACAGTAGCCAATCTGTACCTCTGCCTGGTAGTGCCCATGCAATCCCTGGCAGGCACAGGTCACGTGGCCGTGGCCGGACACAGTGAGTTGTACATCCTGGTCTGTACAATCTGGAGCTGTCAATAATACCGCTGTGTAGGCCAGGCAAAAGGCAGAACTGTGTGCAATCATACACGCACACAGCAAAAACATCTGTAGGGCACTGCAACACCCACATGCATAACGACCACACATGTCCAATCAGATCACCGGCCCTTACCCACACACATGATGTCATCCACTGGTGCAGCCTATGCCCCTGGAAACATTATCACCCTGTGCATATGATGATGCCAGTGCCGCATCCCTGTCATACACACCATCGGAGCAGGGACATGCTCAAATGGTCTGATGCACAGGGTGAACAGAATAGTGAGAGAAGTGTATATTACATTAGTTGTGTACTGTTGACACGCACCAGACATACCATGTAGTACAGGTTTATAATGCATTGTTATATGTTCACAGTATGTGTCTTGGTAACAACAGTAACAGCATGTTAGTAATGATGCCCTGGTTCCCTCCTTATGGTCTACTTGCATGTGCCAACAAGTAGCAGTGTTTGCAGTTTCCCATGTGTAAATGTGGAGTACTCACAGGCATGTATGGCAATACCAGCATGCTATACGTAGCCTCAACCTGACTGTTAGAAAGGCTACCATACCACAGATGTCCACACATCTACTGATCCAGAAGCATGTGGGCTGTTTAATGGGCTACAGTGGCTAGAGATGTGACATCCATACCAGGTCACATCACAGGTATGTTGACATGGTGTGGGGGGTTTACACAGCTGTCTGGCCAATGATAACATTAGAGGCCACTTGATAGCATGAGGCCTCACTGTGTAGCAGTAATACCCTGTCACATTACAGGATGAGAACACACACAGACATGCACAGAAATGCACAGTAACATGCCCACACTCACGGGGTCAACAACACTATAATGCACACTCGATAGTGTTGAGGTGAGGAGCCCTGCCTATGTGGTAATCACCCTCACAGTACTGTGCACCCACACAACATGAAACACAGAGAATGAACATGTACAGGTAGCCAGTAAGGCTGAGACCAATGACATTAACAGGGTAGTAGACTGCATCACCATGAGGGTTGTGGATTCTGTCTGTTCTGTATGGTAGCATACACCCTCACTCCATGCACCAGACAGCCATACATACATACACACACACACACACACACACACACACACACACACACACACACACACACACACACACACACACACACTGTGGAGTCCACAAATGTCATTCACATACAGATAGCTGACATGTGTGTGTGATACACACACCACCCCATGCCTACGTCATGCTTTCCACACTGCAGTATGTACAGATCTCTACAACAGTGTACAGGGGTGTTGCAACAATTGGGATGTATTCCCCACCATATGTGGCAGATATGGTCACACAAGCAAACACACATGGCAGTACTGTGAATGATACACCTGCTATATGATGATACATCTGACAGACATGCAGCAGTACTGGCCGCATTATGTGTACCAACGCTACCTTCGGCAATTGTGCTGCTATATGCACATGGAAGGATGTAAGTGTTACAGCTGTCACGTGACTTACAGTCAGTAACACCCGACCGCTGTGTAGGTTTTATGTCTTCACCGTCAGGTAACAGTAACATAGCGTACTGTTGTACATGTAATGGTAGGATGGCTTGTGACACACCTGTGAGCCGTCCCCAGCAAACAAACATCTGCAAAGGTGGATCACCACTTTATATACACACATCCATCCATACCTGCTGTACATCCTACCGTACTGTTAGTATTTCACCATATACAGGTGTCAATGATGGGGCTGCATTGAAACTGCATGTTGTAGTTAGGCACAGATGAATTACATACATCAGCTACTGCACATGCATGGTAGCTGCATGCACACCACTACAGGTACATGTGTGTTGGTCCTTCATGCCTGTCATGTAGCCATGTTTGTATGCGTTGCAATTGGTGGACATGTGTGATGACATACATAACACATGGACTGTTGTATGATATGATGGGTGTCATGGGTAACTAGCACAGAGGGAATGTTTCCTTGGTCAACATCGCTACCTCATGTACTGTTAGTATTCAACAGCCATGGACCTACCTTCCATGTGCATGCATGTGATTGCTGTAGCCACTTGTCGGCACGGAGGACAGAAAAAGCTATGCTATGTACATATGTGTTTTTTGTGTGTGTGTGTGTGTGTGTGTGTGTGTGTGTGTGTGTGTGTGTGTGTGTGTGTGTGTGTGTGGTCCATGCACATATCCACTGTGATTACATGTATGTCATATCCAAACATGTGTGTTCTTTGGTGTACAGCGACAGTCATCTGTCACAGCTGTGTAAGACGCAGGGCCCCTATTATGTGTAGAGCCGACCTGGTTATGTACAGTGGTATCATTGCATTGCATAACACATGATGGAACCCTGTCAGTACATGTGTAGTCTGCACAGTTGCTGTAGACCTATGTACAGTCCACTGGTCATGAGTCACACGGTGTTGTGGTAATGTATGGATGTGTGTTGCTGGTCCAAGGACATGGTGATGTCTGAGGGCTACATAGTAGAATGCGGCGTTTACCTCTGTGATCTGCTCCTGAGACATCTGTGATGGCTCTTGAGTGTGTACTGGTCAGTACATGTGAGTGGCCTTCATGTACATGGGGACAGTAACACCATACTGTGCCCTTCCGTGTTTAGAATCCGTGTGCATGCAAGACAACCCTTCATGTATGTGGGGACAGTAACACCATACTGTGCCCTTCCATGTTTAGAATCCGTATGCATGCAAGACAGCCCTTTGCAACTGCTAATTGTGTGAGCATGCCCAGTACGCCGTTGTGTAGATGGACACACAGTACATTCCAAACTGTCTCTTCCGTGTTTAGAATCCTTGTGCATGCAAGATAGCCCTTCGCTTCTACTAAGTGTGTGAGCATGCCCAGTATGCCGTTGTGTAGATGGGCACACAGTACATTCCAAACGGACGTGTGATACTACGTGTATGAGCATGCCCAGTGACACCTTGTGTTGGTGATGTGCCTCTGTGTATGGGCATGGCCATTAACATCCTGTATAGTGATGGTGGTCATCCAGGCAACAGATGTCCATACCCCACGTCAGGATGGATGCCTACATTGAACACACTGGTTGACTGTCTTGAAGGGCGTGTCTCGTATCTATGTAGTGTTGTAATAGTGCTCCGTAGACAGGCAGTTGTCCCACTCACACCACTGCCGTGTGTTTGTCTATGTCTACCTTGGGACAGTAATATGCTTTTAGACTGCTCACTCTCTATACATTCCCTATCGGCATCTTTGCCTTTGCGGATGATATCATCCACCTAGAAGTATGCCTCTGGAAGTGCTGTGTTCCAGTAATCTCGGTAGCCTGTTCTGTAACTGCATAATGCTGTAGTGTGATAAGGTAGTTCGGTGTATGTTCGACTCCCATCCCTGCCAACTGTGTGTGTGTGTTTCCAGCTGCCTGGGGACAGAGTAATGCTTTTAGATGGCTCACTCCACATACATTCCCTATCGGCGTCTTTGCTTTTGCGGATGATGTCATCCACCTAGAAGTATGCCTCTGGGAGTGCTGTGTTCCAGTAATCTCAGTAGTGCATTCTGTAACTGCATAATGCTGTAGTGTGATAAGGTAGTTAGGTGAATGTTCGACTCCCAGCCCTGCCAAGTATGTGTGTGTGTGTGTGTGTGTGTGTGTGTTTCCGGCTGCCTGCTTTTAGATGGCTCACTCCACATACATTCCCTATCGGCATCTATGACTTTGTGGATGATGTCATCCACCTAGATGTATGCCTCTGGGAGGGCTGTGTTCCAGTAATCTTGATAGCGCATTCTGTAACTGCGTAATGCTGTAGTGTGATAAGGTAGTTAGGTGCATGTTTGTCTCCCAGCCCTGCCAAGTGTGTGTGTGTGTGTGTGTGTGTGTTTCCGGCTGCCTGGGGACCGAGTAATGCTTTTAGACATCTCACTCCACATACATTCCCTATCAACGTCTTTGCCTTTGCGGATGATGTCATCCACCTAGAAATATGCCTCTGGGAGTGCTGTGTACCAGTAATCTCGAGAGCACGTTCTATAACTGCATAATGATGTTGTGTGATAAGGTAGTTAGGTGTATGTTCGACTCCCAGCCCTGCCAAGTGTGTGTGTGTGTGTGTGTGTGTGTGTATGTGTGTGTGTGTGTGTGTGTGTGTGTGTGTGTGTGTGTGTTTCCAGCTGCCTGGGGACAGAGTAATGCTTTTAGATGGCTTACTCCATGTACATTCCCTATCGGCGTCTTTGCCTTTGCGGATGATGTCATCCACCTAGATGTATGCCTGTGGGAGTGTGGTGATGCTGGAACTTGGTAGCGTGTTCTGTTACTGCATAATGCTGTAGTGTGGTAGACTAGACAGGTAGGTGCTCAATTCCAAGGCATGGCAGGTGTGTGTGTTTGGCAGTTATACCGTATGTGTTGGTATCTGTGGGTGGCTAGCTGCGGGATGTGTTCAGTGTGTTTTGCTGCTGACCTATATAGTGTCTACAGCCCGCATATTCTGCCAAGACACTGGGTTGTCAACACATACATTCGCCAATAGATCTGGTGAGTAACTGTCCGCAGCCCTACTCTTACCCTTGATACGGTCTGACCCATGTGAAGCAACATAACACACGTGCCTTGATAGTAACAACACTACATGATGCAGGTGGCACATGTAGTTTCCTTTTCATTCCTGTCTAATGCATTGCTGTCATGTGGTCTGCTGTTGTGATATAAATGCCATATCTACATATGTGTGTACATGTATTTGTGTGTATGTATCTATATATATATATATATATATATATATATATATATATATATATATATATATATGTCCATGTATATATGTATACACATAATATATATGATATATGGAGATGTAGAGGTGGACATAGATGTGAACATATATGTCTGGGGATATCAGCATTATTGAATGTTTGTGCCAGATGATCTGTACGTGATAACCTGGGATCTATGTATATCTGCCATGGTGTGGTGGCAATGCACATCGTCTGTAGTGTGCAGGGCCATGGGTTGTAGTCGTGTAGACACCGGTTATTTTGTTGCTGGGAAGACCATGGAACATCGAATATGGTGATAGTAAGGCACCTGTTGCCAGTTGTGTATGGATCTGAGTGACACTGAGCAGTGGTTATTAATTTGGAGGTTCGGTATGGGTCATATAACTATTCATTAGAAGACTATACTATGCAGATGAGGTTGACTATAGTATATCACATTTATCATCAGGGTGTGCTGCTGGTCCCTGGAGTGTATGTGTGTGGTCAGCCTGGTGCAGGTCTCGAATATAGTTGACAGCATAGGAGGGGGGCAGGCATACTGTACGTACATTGCAGTACTGTGCCTCGGGAGTGCTTCTGCTTTAGCACACCTAAGCTAGGGGTGTGTCTATACCTGCCTGGTGACATTGGGAGGGATGACAGCAGTGGTGGGGTAGTCAGGGTGTACAGGCTGCACAAACAGGTGTTGATCAGCACAATCAGCAGATGACATGGCCAGCCCGCACATGAACAGTACATTAATGCGAGCAAGCAGCATACACATAGGTTTCGTCCACACTCTACACCACCGGTGTATACCTGCAGGGACATTTCACAACACAGTTCAACCAAATGACACGGGCTGCAGCAGGCAACATATACCAACATTTGCAGGAGGCTGGGGCAGTGATGATGTGTATGCTGCCGAACAACCCTTACTGGGGTGACATAAGACTTTATAGACTGAGGATGACTTACCAGGGGCTACATGGGCTGTGGATGTTGGAGCACTATGGGGTGGACAGAGACCTCCTACAGCAGCTTGTTGACCTGTGCCTGCCACACCTGACCCATCAAACAGGCCGAGGGAAACACATCACAGTGGATACCATGGTATGTGTTGGCCTAGGTGTACTAGTCACAGGTACCTCGCACAGCACAATTGGGGATATCGTGGGTATCTCACAGGCATCTGCATCCAGAGTATTTCACCAGTTCACAGACACCATGTCAACACATGCTAGTGAGCACGTATATGTCCTCAACATACGTGATTAGTAGACCAGCAATATGCATCTGTTCAGCCACATGGATGACTACCCTGGGGTACTGGGTGCTACAGCCTGCACACACACATACACATCGTAGCACCACCCGGTGAGTGGGGTAGGGCCTACAGTCACTGCAGGGGCATACCCTCCAACAGCTAAGCCATATGCAATGGCCAGGGCATGAGATTGAATGTGTGTGCTGTCTGCCCTGGAAGCTATGATGTGTCCGATATATGGCTTCTGACACAGCTGTAGCACACCAATGCCAATATGGACATCCCCTACAGTCTCCTAGCGGGGGATGCTGGGTAAACACTGGTGTCGTGGCTGATGACACCCATCAGCAATGCACACACACCAGAACACTCACACCATACTGAGGAGGATGCACAGGCAAGACATATACTTGTGCATGTGTTTGGGATGCTCAGTTCACAGTTCTGGTATCTGGACACATCCGTTGGAGCTCTGCAGTATTCACATGTTACATGCATACAAGTTGTTATGGTATTTGGTATGCTACACAATCTTATCCTGCAGTAACAGTTGCAGCAGGAACAGCATGGGCCAGGGCCACACAGCCCAACACCACTGCCAAGGCCTGTACAGGCACCGTGTGACTTGGTGAAGGAACTACCTGAGCAGGGCACAGTCGGCAAAAGCCCGTGCACAGTATGACCTGCCCTTGGCAAAGAGGCAACACAAGGCATATGCACTGACACAGTAGGTACCCACAGATTTCCCCTCTCTGACCTGCACACAGTACAATGGATGCCAAACATGACAGTACCTGTGCTCGGCCATGTATAGGAGGTGTACTGTGTGCATCCGACATAGGCAGCACACCAGCACCATCCTCAAGTCCGGAACACACCCAGGGGATGTCTATTGACCTAACAAGTGGCTGTTGTATTAGAATGTGTAGTTACCCATTGCTATGGTATGTATGTGAACATACAAGTGACTATGGTGGCCAAATGTTAGGGCAGCAGACAGTACACATCCATAGTGGCACCATGACCTCTCTAGCACATACTGGGGTCACAATGGTAGCCTGTAGTACACAGGGTGTCCTAACCCACTGCAGATTATGGGCTGACCATCATGTGTGTCCATACAGCCCACACACATTCCATGCAGCTGGGCAGATGTGGACCAATGCAGACAAATGATATAAGATGGCTTATGGATATGCCCAATGAATGACCCCAACCCCCTAAGACACACACAGATGACAGCATGCCAGGCAGTTTGATGTAGGTTGTGTAAGCTAGGACGTCCAACACCACTGTGCTGGTAATTAAAGCTGGGAACTGATGTACCCTGGTATCCCTCCAACCAACAATTTAGGTAGGTCCACACACTGACATGGAGTACCCGGCATATCAGTACAGTAGTGGCAGATGTGTACAACTGTTGGCTGTGCCGCCTGTCAAACCTACACATGTGAGAGTCATGTGAACCACCCACGGTGCTGTGTAGGACTGTGGTTGTGGTTGGATGTCCCCCAACGCTATGCAGATATGTAGCAACTGTCAATGCCACATGACCATTAGCTACCCTGCAGACACAGCATGACATCTGTCTGTGTAGAACGGAGGGGTCAGCAACACAGTACTAACTATCTGGACATGTGACACATGCAATACAGTTGACCATACTTGGCATGCTCACACACATGATGGTATGACGGTAATGTCGGTCGACAACATGCGTAACAGTCATACTGAACATGCTCACACACTGAAACACAGGACAGCCAGGCATGCATACACCAGTGGTCCGGACATATCTGCCAGTACATTGCTATACTGTTGGAAGTCTGCGCTGTTTGGTGTGTGTGTGGTCTATTGTCTGTACATATGCCATGGTCTATTGTTAATTCACATGAGCTATGTGCACAGGGTACTTCTACCATCACGTGTATAGGGCGGTTCTTTGTTTGCGGACAGGCTGACGCCTTTGGATACAGACTGGGTAAGGCACATTCCAGCAGGTGGGAGCAGTTGTGCGTGAGTGTGCACAGTGTTAAGCACTGCTGACCTCTGGTCACAGCACCTTATACACGTTTAGACTCCACATTTCTTTGACAGTGCACTACTGGCATACTGGTAGACAAACACACTTACAGCTGCTCGCTCACTGACATTTCCACTTACATTTGTCACTCATGCTGGGGGTGTGCAATCCCTTGTGATGCATATTACATCAGACTACACGACTACAGTATCGGGTATGTGTAACCATTTTGCGATGGCAGGCATTCGACTGTATGGACTCGGCGGCCTGTCCAGTGACGTAATCATATTATATGCGTGTTCCTCATACGATCTGCTCCCATCTGCCTGATACATGGGAACTGATACTCTGCAATGCTGACATGTGATTTGAGTTTGCTAATGCAGCTGTCTGCCGAGTCATGCTGCCGCATACCAACTGCACGTTGTCCACCTTTCAGATTGCACGACGGGAGACTGTAGGAGTGACACCTTTACCACTTTGCATGGGACAGTCCCTCATCATGCATATATCATGTGACAATACCAGAACTCTCCACCAATCGGGGACACATTTCTACAGAATCAGGGACAGGTCAAGAAAAATCAGGGACACTTTTACAAAAGTAGTGCTATTAACTTGAAACATTGACAGAATCAGAGCATATGACTTAATACACATATTCTGAGGTAACAGTTGTTTATACTCTTACTTATTGTCATTAGTGAGTAAGTGTAATTCACCACCTTTCCTTCAACAGCCACTAATTTTAGGAGGGATTAAGAGGGACAGAGTTGAACTTTCAGTCAAACTCAGGGACGTACCTGCCATTCAGGGACGGTTGAGTGGTATGGACAATACTCTAGCCATTGCAACTGTCCTGATTAGGGGACATTATCATGTTGTACATGTCTGTACTGGTTGCTTGTTAAAGGTCTTGTATACCTGACACGTCGATATGTCATATGTAGTAGCATAAGCAACTTTACTGCTGCTAGACTATGCTTTGATTTGTTCTGATATGTATATTTCTGTACTATGCATGACTGTAGGTATGTTCTGCCCTGGTACATCTGACATTTCTACAGAGCAGGTTCCACTTTGGCCATTCAGAATGGTGGCGGCCCTATAGACCCCATATGTAGAGCTATCACATGTGTCAATGTAACACATACCCACAGCCAGTAGTACACAGACGACTTCCACGGTTTGCATACGTTAAGGTTATTCATGTAGCATTATAATTGATAATACTAATGTAATGTGGTCCTATCTCACCTACATTCATTACTGATGGACTCGGAGCCGAGAATCGGCTCCGACTCGACCTCTATAACTAGCACAAAGTCTCTAATTGGCTGGGCTAAGCCTATATCCCAGGATGCACCACTCCCAAACCCCCAGATCTCGTTTGCTGCTCGTAGAGTGAAGATGTGGTCTCGAGCTTGGCTGTGGCTAAGTACTTTATTGAACTTTATTGAACTTGATAGTTTCTGTGAAATTTTTTTCCAACCAAAAGCTATTTTAATAGCTACGTTTTGTGTCTGGGTGTTTTTGTGATTTTGTAGTTGTGGTATACTTGTGTTTGGTGGGATAGGCCCGTTTAAGTTAGAGGGCCTTAGCCCTGTTTGATGTGTCTCCTTGGTGTTTTTGTTTAGGGTCGTTTAACTTAGAGTCCCTTCTCCTCCCTTCGTGTTGGTGTCCGTTTTGCTCTGTCGCTTAACATGTCTGGCAAAGATCAGAAAGAACATAGGCCTTCTGGGTTCAAAAAGTGTGCTAAATGTTCGTATAAGATGTCTTTGGCTGATGACCATGCCATCTGTGTATACTGTTTGGGCACAATACACTTGCAAGAGTCCTGTAGTGTGTGTCATTCGTTCAGTTCCAGGGTCTTGCAAGAGCGAAAAAATAAGTTAATTCTCAAGGGCCTGTTAAAACCTGCCTTGGAAGAAGCTTCGGCTTCTTCTTCCCCAGTGGGAAATCTAAATCAAAAAAAGAGATCTCTGGCTACAACCAGTTCGTCGGAGCCATCAGAGAAAAGAGCTAAAACTGTTTCACCTTCCTCGGCTCCATTGTTCTCGGAGCCACAGGAGATGCTGTTGGTACTGAAGACAGCTTCCTCAGTTCCACTGCCCTCGGAACCGAAGGAGGTTTCTGTTGTGTTGGAGCTGACCTCTGCTCCAATTGTTTTGGAACTGATTCGGAGCTATTCTCCTAGCTTCGCATTGGATCCCTTAGAGAAGACTTCTCGACCCCCTTCTGTGTCCTCCAAGTCCTCCAGGTTGTCTGATTTGGATTTGTATAGGGTGGTGCACAGGCTCCTCCAGTCACCAGTGTTAACAAAATTATTCTCGGCTTCAGCCCAGTCGGCTCTGGAGCCTACCCTTGTGTCGGTTCTGATAATTCCTCCTCCGACCACCTCTGTGTCATTGGAGCCGAAGTGTTCTGAGTCGAGTGATGTCCTTGGGTCGGCTCCGAAACCACCTTTGAGTTTTTCGGCTCCGACTTCAACTCCAACCCTTTCGGTCCATTCTGATGGTTTCGGCACTCGGGTTTTGTCGGTCGGACCCGAGGGGGATACATCGGGGCTCCAGACTTTGGCTCCGAGTCGCCCTCTCGGTGCTTCAGCTGGGGGAACCCCTGTCCCGATCGTGGTCTCGGATTTAGGTGGACCCGCCTTCGAGGCCATGAGGAGCGCACTGGCCAGGTCTTCGGTGACATCACTCAAGTCAACCACTCCTTTCCCGGACACTGCGACTAGAGCCTCTGATGCCCCTCTATTTGCAGAAAGCAGGGCTCCAAGGCCTGAGGATACCACCATGCATGGTCCCCTGCTTTCTGAGGGCCCTTCAGAGTCCTTGCCTGAAGAGCCTCCCTGAAAGAAGCTGTGTAAGAGGAAGCACATAGACTCCCCAGATGAGTCTGTCACCTCAGACACTGACCTCGCTGATGCAGAGGGGTCCCCAAAATTGTCCTCCAACTATGTCTCATTCTCCAACATTCTGGAGATTTTGAGACAGAGAGGCGACTGGCCCTCCAAAACCCCCTCTGAGGAGGAGTCGGTCTTTCTCAAGGCCTTCGGAGCCTGACCTCCCACCTCCTGGGTGTCTCCCCCCTTCAATGAACTGTTGGACCTTATTTGTCGAAGGGTGTGGGAACATCCTGACTCTGTGGAACTGGTCCCCAGCCGCCCCAACAAGTTTTTGTCTGCGCCTCCTGGGAAAGAATTTCTGACGAGAGGAGTTCCTGTAGATGCCATGGTGGTGGCGTCTGCCACTCAGCAAGAAGTTGCAGAGCCTTCTGCTTCCATTCATCCTCCTAACAAGGAGTCCAGGAGTATGGATTGATATGGAAAGCGTACCCTGTCTTCAGCGACCTTTACTTTGCGGTCGCTGAATTATCTGTGTCATTTTCCGAGGCTCCAAAGAGATCTCCTCAAAGATTTGGGAGATACTCTGTTGGGTAACTTGCCTGAGGTGGTGAACCAGACTGTCAATGCCCAGCTGTCTACCCTGTCTTCTATTGTTAACTCGTCCATGAGGCTCATATCCTATGCAGCCGAGGGGGCATGTAGGGCAGCTAGCTCAGGTGTAGCCCTCAGGAGGCAAGCCTGGATGCGCCTGTGTCACTTCATGGAGGCCTTCAAGTCTTCCTTCATGGACGCTCCCTTTGACGGGTCCTCCCTCTTTGGACCTAAAGTGAAAGACACTCTCACCAGATGTGAGCAAGAGGGTAAGACTTTATCTGCTGTTGGGGCCCATTTTTTGCTTCCCTCTAGACCTTATCCCAAGGCGCAGAGGGGAGGAAAGATGCGGTTCAGGAAGTCCCAGAAGTCTTATCCCGACCATTATGGTGACCCCCCCTCCAGAGGCAGAGGAGGGGGGAATTATTCTGGAAGACGTCACCCCAGGGGTGGGGGAGGCCCCCGCAACTCAGGAGACCACGAATCCTTTCGTGGTTCCTCCTACCAACGTCCCTGAGGGACTGCCCGACTGTGCCTCTCCGGAGCCAGTCGGGTGTCATTTCTCGAAGCATCTGCAAGCCTGGGAAAACATCACTCAGGATCGTTGGGTTCTTTGAATTATTGCCGGAGGTTACACCATTCCCTTTATCTCACCCCCTCCGCCACCCAAGAGAGTCCCAGATGTTCCACCCAGTCAAAGGGATCAAGCAGCATTAGAAGTCTCAAAGCTGCTGGAAAAAGGAGTCATCCAACCAATCCCCTCAGACCAGATTGGATCAGGAACTTACTCAAGGTTAGTTTTGGTGCCCAAAAGAACAGGGGACTTGAGGCCCATCCTGGATCTCAGCCGTTTAAACCGCTTTGTCAGGAAGTCCAAGTTCCGAATGGTCACTCTTCAAACCATTTTTCCCTTGTTGGGAAAAGGTGTATGGATGTGCTTCATCGATCTCAAGGATGCCTATTATCACATCAAGATAAACAAGGCCTCCAGGAATCACTTATGCTTTCAGCTGGGAGCCAGTCATTTCCAATTTCGAGCCCTGCCCTTTGGTCTCACCATAGCCCCCAGGGTGTTTACCAAATGTCTGGCAGTGGTGACTGCTCACCTGAGACGTCTAGGATTCCAGGTGTCTCCTTACCTAGACGACTGGCTTCTCACCACCCCCATCAGGCATCTACTTGTCCGGGCCACAGAGGCCATCATCAACTTGGGTCAACTCCTAGGGATTACTTTCAACTGGTAAAAATCTGTCTTACTGCCATCACAACATGTTACATTTATCGGCGCAGAGCTAGATTCCGTAGAAATGAAGGCTTTCCTTCCCACAGAAAGAATAAAACTGCTACAGGCTCAAGTTTTGGCCATATTACCTCTGAAAAGGGTCCAAGCCAGACTAGTTTTTCAGTTACTAGGTTCCATGGCGGCCACCATCCTACTAGTACCCCTGGCCAGGCTACATATGAGGACACTACAGTGGCTTCGTTTGGTTCAGTGGTCTTTTCAAGACCTCCCTCTGTCTCATTCGATTCTTATAACAGAACAATGCCGACAGGATCTGCGTTGGTGGCTTCATTCACCCAATCTGATCACAGGGAGATCTCTGAATCCTCCACCCCCTACTGCCACAGTGACCATGGACACTTCCCAGACAGGGTGGGGGGGGCATTATCTGGGCAGAACGGTCCAAGGCACATGGCAGGAACATGAGGTACACTTGCATATAAATGTTCTGGAGATAAAAGCAGTGCTACTAACATTGCAGGCACTTCACAGCTCTCTTCCCAAGGGCACTATCTCAATTCTTTCCGACAGCATGTCAGTCGTGTGGTACCTGAACAAACAGGGGGGAACCAAGTCCTATCCCCTTTGCAGAGAGGCCATGAGAGTGTAGAATTGGGCATTGTCTTCCCAACATTTCCTAGTGGCAATGCACATTCCGGGGAAGTCCAATGTGATAGCAGACAGGCTAAGCAGAGCTATTCTGATGCCTCACGAGTGGTCCCTGAACGATCGAGTTGCGGCTCAGATCTTCCCCAGGTGGGGTCAACCTTGCTGCGACCTATTTGCCAGTCCCCTAAATGCCAAGTCCAGCAATTACTTCACTCTGATCCCCCCTCAGGGGGAGTCACCCAGGGACGCTCTAGTCCACGATTGGCCCTTCGGTCTGCTCTACACCTTCCCTCCGTTTCCACTGCTGCCAAGAGTGATTCAGAAGGCAACTTCCTTGGGAAGCAAAATGATCTTGATCGCACCACACTGGCCCTGTCAAGTTTGGTTCCCCTTTCTCTGGAGATATACTATGGACGGTCCTTGGATTCTGGACACAGTTCCAGACCTATTGACTCATCTGTCAGGACAGTTCCACCCATCCCTGAGAACTCTCAAGCTCATTGCCTGGCTTCTCCACTTCCGTCCTTAGTCAGACAGTTTTCCTTGGCACCGGAAGTGGAACATATCCTATCTTCTTCCCACAAGCCATCCACTAAGAAGATATATTCCAGTAAATGGAAAAGATTTGCTATCTGGGCCCAGTCGCATAACCTAGATCCCTTCACAGGCCCTGTGATGGCAGTTTTGGATTTTTTAGCTACTCTTTTCAGACAAGGCTCCGCTGACTCCACTATTAAGGTTCAGCTGGTGGCTATTTCTAATTTTCACATTGCATGTGAGCCTTCCCTCATGGCCCATAAACTGTGTAAAGCCTTCCTAAAAGGAGCCTGGTTACTTCGTCCCCCAGTTTCCCAGCCAGTCTTGCCATGGGATTTAAACTTGGTGCTTAGAGCCATAACTTCTTTTCCCTTTGAGTCTTCAGCCACTTGTGAATTAAAATATTTGTCTTGGAAGACAGCCTTTCTGGTGGATGTTACTTCAGCCAAAAGAGTATCAGACCTTCAAGCCCTTTCTGTCAAACCTCCTTATTTGATTTTTCATAAGGATAGAGTATCCTTGAGACTCAACCCTTCCTTTCTTCCTAAGGTTTCTTCTACATTCTGTCTTCACCAATCCATTGAGTTACCGGTGTTTTTCGCAACCTTTTCAAACAGGGTAGAATTCAAATTTCACCAATTGGATGTACATAGACAACTGAGGTTTTACTTGCACAGGACAAAACAAGAGAGGAAATCAGATCAGTTGTTTGTGTCCTTTTCAGACAATAAGAATGGTAGCCCTGTGACCTAAGGCACTATTGCAAGGTGGATTAAGGACTGTATCTCATGTATTTACACATCGGCAGGTAAAGACCTACCTTTCCCAGTTAAGGCGCATTCTACCAGGGCTATGGCTACCTCAGTGGCTTTTCATGCTAGGGTCTCTTTGGATGAAATCTGTGCGGCAGCCACCTGGACTTCTCCCCATACCTTTATTTCTCATTATAAGCTGGACGTGGCTTCTAGAGGCCGGGCTTCCTTTGGTTCCATGGTGCTCAGGAGTGTTTTTTCATGAGCCTCCCAGGATTTAGGTGCTAGGTACGCTGTCCCGTCAGTAATGAATGTAGGTGAGATAGGACCACATTACATCATTTAGTTATGTACTCACCATAACAATAGATGTATGTGGTCCATCTCGCCTACATTCTTACGTACCCACCCACCTTCCCCCTTCCTGGTGGACTTGGAGGAAATTATATTCTTAGACCCTTCTGAGGATATTATTTTTTCTCTCTTTTTACCATGTTGTTCAGTGGGGTTATGCATGTGTAATGATGTTTTTTTGTGGCAAACAAGATCTGGGGGTTTGGGAGTGGTGCATTCTGGGATACAGGCTTAGCCCAGCCAGTTAGAGACTGCGTGCTAGTTATAGCGGCTGAGTCGGAGCTGATTCTCGGCTCTGAGCCCGTCAGTAATGAATGTAGGTGAGATGGACCACATACATCTATCATTATGGTGAGTACATAACTAAATGTTTTTTATTACATGTAGCTGTTACTGATTCAACTAATTGATGTCTGACACCACTACACACACTATATAGCCTCCATTCCCGAACTCACAGGCCATGTGCCATAACTGTCATTTTGCAGGACACAACTGCCCAGATGGGTGTGTCCCTCGCAGGCGTATGGGTGATGAACCACTTCTATTATGCTATCATCTACCTAAGGTGGTCAGCAAATTATGCACTTTCCATCAGTAGCAGAACTCACATACCAATGGGTGTGAATGAACACTGTATCAGGAACAATGCATAACACCCTGTGGGACACACTTAGATGATTGGTTCTATTAACCAGACACATTTACAGTCACAGAGCATATGTATTCATTCAAGTTTGTCGAGGTACATGCTGTTTATGACTCATACATGTTGTCATCTGTCATTACCTGTATTCTGCCACCTGTTCACCTAATATCACTAGTTCTGGAAGTGTTTAGTTGGACTTTGTTACATTCTGATACATAACTATGGACGTCCATGCTAATCGGGTACACTGCACTGATTTGGTCTCTATGTATTCCCCCAATGGTTTACAGACTATCAGGTAGATGTGCTCTTCAGGCTTGGGAGGTGTAGGCATATGCTATGCCCACATAGGAATATTAATGACTTCCACTGGATGGGCCTACTACTTCTCTGCCAACCAGCACCTGCACACTTAAGCCCATTAATGCATACCCCTGGTCCACCTACCTGGCACCCCTTACTGTGAGCACATCATGGGTATGAGCATAACCCTACACATTGCCCACTCTCCCCGTCTCGGGACACATGTCGTACGTTTTGTCAACCCATATATTATCACACTTGCACAACCTATTGTTCCATGTACACCTACATCCTGCTTGTATTAATGTCAGCAGATTCACACGTACCCTGAATTTTTGAGGTCCCGCAAGGGACACCGTTATCCATGTTTAAAGTGTAGACCTTGCAGAACTCTCCCACTGGTACTTTGCTACTGGTGTTTTGGACAGCAGCGGTGTGTTGATCTGTATTTCCTGTCTGTATGTCTGTCCGGCCTAGCTGGGCGATGTGGGGGGTACAACATTTATTTATTGGACCTCCCAGTCACATATGCCCAGGCTATAAATATGTTACCCTAATTGCTGTGAAGTAACCTATTTATGTACACGTGTATATCTACACTGACATATATATTTTGTTTTGTGTGTATATATGTATATATATATATATATATATATATATATATATATATAGATCCGCATGAATATATATGTGTATGTAAATTAATATAGATATATGTATATATACGTTTTTATCTATATATACATCTGTGTGTCCGTTAACCTATACATTTCCCGGACAATGACACTTACACATGCGTATTGGGTTTTATTTCTGCTTCAACAGCATACTATTGCCTTAGTCATTATGACACCGACACTTCACTCCGGTGAACTTGTGCTCAGTATATTGCATATTATACAGCGAACAGATGTTGCATGCTTTTCATGTCTGGGGTGCCACTGCTAACTGGGATGTGATACAGTGTCATTCGACCTATTACTCGTATGCACAGCCTATTATTCCTGCTACTGTGTTAGTTTCTGTGCACATTCATATTATTACTGTTGATAGGATGTGTGTTTGTGTTACTGTGACTGTACGTCAACATATTGTTGTCTTCATGTAGTTGTGTCTTTCTGCCTTTCCCGGTTTGGGGTTGTCACAGCAGAACTCCGTTCCACTCATGGGTGGCGCATAGGTTTTACGTGCCGGGCTGCCAGCCCTGATGCACAACGTCCGACAACGATACGCCCATTCAAGCATGTCTCCACGCAAATGACGCTTTATCTGGCAATCGCACCTACTTACTAGCTGACCTCCACTGGCTGATCCGTTGCACCCAGCGCAATATACCCTAGCACTCCTGTGTCCATAATCGCATATCCATAGTTTCTCCTGCACACTGTGTTGCGTTTCCATGCATAACAGCCATTATACACCTGCTGATATCGCAGCCATGACACACCTTTACACATTGCCCTCTCATGAGTGTTGGGGCCCTACATACATTTTGTACCACCTCGTGTATTCACAGGCTCACCATCCATTCATATTTGCACATACGTGCCTTTCCTGGTGTTATGGATTACGAATGATTTGCGGGTTACAAGTGTAGGTGGTCGCAACATGTACTACATTCCGTCTATTTACAATGTTGATGTAGTACTTCAACGATGTTATGGCCACTGGTATAACTCTGCCTCTGGTGTGAAGAGCGGTGCTCTACTCACACTTGTGCAGCTTTATGTGGCATACGCTGCGAGCACTTCATAATTCCTTACTTGCTCTGGATTCCCCTTCAAAACCATTATGTTTGCTCTCATCTTTCAGCGTTCCTTACATATCTATATCTATATCTATATATATATATATATATATATATATATATGTATATATATATATATATATATATATATATATATTTATATATATATATATCTGTATATATATATATATATATATATATATATATATATATATATATATATGTATATATATATATATATATTTATATGTGTATATATAGATAAATATGTAGATATATAATTGCATATTTCTGTTATGCCTGTGGATATTTATCTATACACACATCTATCTATCTATCTATATATATAAAAGTTACAGCTGTACAAGACAACATACATTTGCTATGCTAATAGCTGCGTACACCCGCGCAGGCACACTTGCATCTTCTTATTCTTAGTTACACATGTTTACAGGCACTTCTTTGGGATTACATGTGCCTTATTCCTTATGAAAGTACCACTTTGATGGAATCCGGTTAACGGACCCATGTGAACGCAGTCACCTTTACATGTATAAATGTTGTCTTTACAGCACAGAGGCATTCATTACACAATTAATATGTGCTATAGTCGTACTTGAACCGGGAATGCCTTTACGTTGGGCGGATGCTGTAACCACTACACTATTGGTGTTCTGGCTCATTTATATGTATACCCATGGTTCATAGCTACTCTGACATACACCTCACTGCTTCCCTTACACAGCAGGCATCCATTCTTCTGCTGGGAAAACCGCAGTACTACAATAAGGACATTCCCTGTTTCCTACTGCTCTGGACCCATGCTGCAAGTCTACTCACTCCAGGGATATTCAGAACGCCTACGCTTATAGTCCTTGCACATACGTGTGTTTGATTGTCAGGGTGTTCATGTGCTGGTCCAGGTTTCGGCTCTGCCGACTGGTGACTGCCCTGGCGCTTTTCAAAGTTCAGACATAGCACATGGACAGAGTTAGTCCAGATTTTAACATTTTACCTGTGTTTACAGACGCAGGTGTTTGGGCACCTCTGACCACATTATTGGGTCAGCACTACATAATTTAGGCCACATAATGCAGGTTTGGGGGTGGTTTCCACGTGTTTCCCTTCCCATTTGACTATTTCATTCATTTATAGATAAAATGAATATTATTCTGGACATCTGTTATAAATTCACTACAGGTATGCAATAGTCCTGTCAACAGATGTCACAGTTGGTTGGTGTACTTATGTGTACGGACCTCTGTGATACTCGGGGACTCATTTCTACAGTGGCAGGGACAAGGCTATGACAACTCAGAGACAATCACGGACACCTCTACCATATTAGTACTATTAACTTGGAACGTGTTGACAGATTCGTAATACTACTAATTTTCTGCAGTTAAATGCATCTATTACACTTCATTGTTGTAAGTAGTCATTCTCATTCAACACATTTCCCCCAAAGGTCACTGGCTTTGTGAGTGGTTAAGAGGCTGGCCAGTTATTGTGCGAATGCTCTGACCATTGGTAGCGTTGACATTGTCATACGTACAGGTTGGGATGTATTCTGGGGACTAGGGTTGCCACTTTTCAAATGGCCAAGATAGGACATTTTCGGAACACACATCAGATTTTACAAGTCGACACATACCCACGGTCAGTACAAAGGATAGAACTTTACTTATTTGCCTACATAAAAGCCTATTGTTGTAGTGGTTTAGTTGCTTATTCTGTTTTTTATAACATTTAGGTATTTTAGATACTGAAATAATTATTTTCTGCAACTATTACATAACATATGGGACATAATTATGTCATACAATCCCAGGACATTTGCCATTTGTAATGTATTTTGTCAGGACACAACTGCCCAAAGAGGGACTGTCCCTCGCAAAGCGGGACAGATGGTAACCCTACTGCGGACACCTGATTGTTTGGGCCAACACATAGCCATGGTCAGTGCAGGTTTAGAACATTCATTTGTTTCCTAGCTGTGTGCCTTATACCTTTGGCACTTTTGTTGTTTGCCACTTTCTTCTATGAATATGTTTATTCTATCCTGATGTGGCTGCTTTAGGCAACTGTTACATGCAGTATGGTACATAGTTATTTCCTACAATCACAGGACATTTGGCATTGTATCATTGTTGGTCAGGTCACGCCTACACACACATTAATTGTCCCTCACACAGTGGATCAGGGGGTATCCTGTTTATGTCAGTGCCTTCATCACCCTTATACCATGTGCCACTATGCGAATGTGTGCAATATATTCTCTCGCTTATTCGTGTCGGGACACGTGTGCCACGGGCAGGTGTTTGATCCTGGGTAGTAGGTTCTGCATGACCATCTAGGGCTGGACAGTCTCGCGCACCACTACTGCACATTCCAACTTGTGTCCAGATATCTACAGGACTGGACTTCGTGTCTTCATACCCATTCTAATGTTTACACAGGTTACTTATCCCATGAAGGATATCCCAAAAATTGAACAAGACCAAAACAAGACAAATACCGACCATTCTTCTGGCGTTACAAAAATGTGCTGGGGGTTTTACATGCAAGGGATACATAGTTTGCAGTCCTGAAGCTGCCTAGGGTGACACTACCTACTACATATGCGTAGTGGTCACTATGTGTAAATGTGGCTGCACCAAACCAGTAGGCCAAGTATGGCTGAATTTGGTGGACGTTCAGGTATGGGAGCGGGTTGTGTGCTGTGGAAGGGATGCTGGGTAGTCCATTATACATCCAGGTGTGTTGTATTTGATATGGCCAGCTCCATCAGGACCAATCTGTGGGTATGTGCCAGTGACATGTCTATACATTTGTATCGCACATTTTAATATTCATATGTTTGTGGGATTGTGTTCTACAGTATGGCCTGTCTGGTTGTATTGCAGATGTGTATACATGTTTTTGTGTTTCTTTCTGCTTCACCCGGTGCCCCCTCATACACCTCCAGTTCACCTATTCTGCATTCGACTCAGTGTCGCCTTGGAGGATTATACCATTATCCACCCCCCCACACACACACACACACACACATATTCCTGACACTCCATCATCACTGCTTTGGTTGATGGCCCATGACATGGTCAAGGTAACACATTGCATACCCTACATATGTCAGGTACCTGTATGGTTGTGTGGACTACCCTGCTATGTTTGACTTTCCACATGCTATACCTCCCACACATAGGTACACGCCCATACTTAACTTTCATGACATTGTTGGTATACCCGGGTAATACCCATTCAACTGTGACACATCCTGACAAGTTCGGCATGGACCGCTGATGTGCGGATTTTGGCCGACTGTTCTAATCATTGGTAGGATGCCACCTTTTCCTATGTCCAGGATGGGATATATTCCAGACACATATCCGACTGTACTGGACAACACGTACCCACAGTCAACGGTACAGATAATACTGTTCATTTCAGCCTACATGTTGCCTTATTGTTGTAGCAATTTGTATGCTCCTTCTGTTTTGTTTACATGCTTATTCTATTTCCTGTCACATTTGGTATATGAAATACGGACATACATATTGTATGTGACTATTACATGCATTGTGGGATATAATTCGGTCATACAGTCGCTAGATATTTACATTTATCATGTTTTTTGTTATGGACACATCTGCCCAGCTGTGTACCCTCCCTCACAATATGGGTCAGCTGGTGACCCTGACCATTGGGCTGGGCGTACCTATTGGCGGTGCGCTAACATATGATGTGTTTCACATCCACTTGGTATAACTATCTACACTGCGTTGGACTATGGGCACATGGTTTTCAATGTCATTTGTTCGTGGGATAGGGACCTGTTATTCCCTACCATGCATTTGTGTCTGCTTCTTCATTTCGTGTTTGCAGGAACTGTCTTGCATGCTTTGCATATGTTTCAGTATCCACGGACACTGACAGATGTGATTACTATTGCTTGCAAATTATTATATGCAAGCATTTTAGGTTGCACGTCGACAGCTGACATTTCCACGCCTCCGTGCGGCACTTCAACATGCCCTATGCACTAGTGCTCCTTTCCTATGCACATGGCTGTGGCGGCAGCGCACCTTCATTAATATGCATTTGGCGCTACTGCGCCATCTTCATGCCACACGGTTGGCGCAAGCCTAATGCCAGCCTTGCGCCAAGCTTCATGAATCCCAGGGAATGGCTAAACCAGTTTGCAGATCATTGTAAAATGAAGATAGCTATCAACTCCCATTCTGATATACAAATTCTCCAGCAAGGGTTGAAACAAACAAATGATTGGTGCATTAATCATGGGTATACTCTCAACACCAAGAAATGCCATTCAGTTTTCCTTGGTAAATCTAGCATCAGTACTACTTAGTTATATATGTCAGTAACAGGATCTCCTTAGACCATGATGTCTCTATGATGGTTAGAAAATCCTTCCTCCTTGTCTCATCAAAGTCCAAAGAAGTCCCAGTGTCACATTGTTTATTTGTTATTAGACCAATCATTGAATATAATGCAGCCTATGATCTGCATGTTGCTAAGCTCCTAAACAGGCTTGAGACCCTTAAAGTTTTCTTACCAAAAGGATCTCACGTCTCAATACCCCTGCTTACTCTGTCATATAGAATTCTGAAGGGTGATCTCTACTTAGTCTTTGGAGCTATGAGTAAACCTGCACTCTTCAAAGTCTTTCACCTAAATAGAACCAATCATCCATCCATAACCCCATTTTCCCCAGTTTTGTACATGGGATTAGGGTATCACATCAACAGTGACAATCATCTCGAGCCAGTATTCCCTTAAATAGAACCAATGGTAAAGTAAACACCCATTCTAGAGACCTAATCCTCTGCTACCACATGAAATGGCATGACATATACAGTACCTACTCCAATGCATACCCTGTTTCAAAGTGTGAAACACAGCACTGCTCTAGCAACCTTTAAAACCAGTCTGGATGACTGATTGGGTAATCCAAAGTAAGTACCCAGTACACAGCGTCAATGAAAGGATTTATTGAACGGCAAGGCAGCAGCAGTGCAAACAATGCAATACGTAGTACAATAGCAATCCACGTTTCGTCAATAACTTCATCAGAAAAACACAGCGAAACTGTAAAGTACCATTTAAATACAAGTAACAAGTTTAAATTGACCAATTAAGGCTAAAAACCTTGCATACATTAATTAAAATCATTCACGTCACATACTACACAAAGACCAAATACAAAGCCACTCTTGTTGAATTAAATTAAAACCATTAAATAACATGAAAACCTAATGGCAGTTATTCGCAAAAGTTAGAAGATTTGCATTATTATCTCAACAAATATAAAATGTTAGAATTAGATAATGCTTATTTGAAGCATTGTCTACAAATACAAATTGTGCCCAAAGGCTTAAGGGTCAGTAAATATCCTAACAATGTACAAGAAGGCAGTGACTTTTACAAGACCCTTATTAAAGCCTTTGATGACTGTGGTTTTAACATTATGAGGGCTATCATTTCTAACAATGAGTGTGAAATGGAAAAAATGTATGCCATTATTGAGAGAGTTAATAAGGCTGTTGTTAATGATTTAATGTTCACTATAGATGAACAAAGGGACAAATATAAACGATTGCTCAAGGACATTGAACTAAAATGTACCGAAGTACAGAATAGGAAACATAATAAGATAGAGAGAGATATAGGTGAATACAATAGTAACACTCATTACCCTAAGCCTAAACCATGGGGTAAGAGAAATTTTGACAATGATTATATTGACATGGACAATATTCAAGAACATGAATAAACATTACATGATGACATAGACAGAGACACTGAGGATTTTCCTACACTACGTAGGTCTTGAAAGATTAAGATACAAAGAACCAGTAGTTTACAACTCAAAAACTACAGGGGGGGAGGGGATAGCGACCTCCTGTATCGAGACAGGGAAATTGGCAGTAACAGATGATATTGTTAAAGATGGTTGTAAATGGACTTTTAATGATTTTAATATATTTAATTATTCTAAAATTACACTTACCAAAACATTCTTTGATTTATTTTCCAAAGGGTTTGGTTTCATACCACAAAAAAGGACAGACATTTTTAAACTTTTAGTGGATATTAAATTATTTATAAGAAATAAAAACCTAGAGATTTTTTTCAAAGGCAAGCATAGTAATGTACCTATTGATAATTTGTCACGAAAAAGCACATTCAACCCCCCCCCTGCATCCACAGTTGAAAAATGTTGAGCTTGCGTTGGAAAATGAATTAAGAAATTCATTACGTAAGCACACAGTGCGTTCTAATTTGAATGATAAAGAAGAAGAACTTCTTGAGAATTTGAGTAACAACAGGGATGTTAGAGTTATGAAACCCGACAAGGGTGGGGGGGTTGTGTTGATGGACCATATATTATATGAGGGCAAAATGTTTGAAATACTGAATGACACAGACAAATATACAAGAATTTCTAAAAATGAAATTAACATTGCATATAATAAAATCAGTATTTTATTAAATGATTTACTACTTGAAGGGTCTATAGATTTTAAGACTTACAAATTTTTCCATGTAGAAAAACCTAAAATACCATCTGTCTTTGGTATTCCAAAAGTACATAAGAACATAAATGACCCTCCTCTTAGAGTTATTGTTTCCTCTGAAGGTTCAGTAACAGCACCATTGGCAAAATATATAGACTGTAAGATTAAAAAGCTTGTTAATGAAAATAATATCATTTTAAAAGATTACTGGGATTTTTTGAGAAAGGTTGACCATTCTATACACAGTGAAACGCAAGGTTTTGGTACCTTGGACGTGGTGGATTTGTTTACATCTATCCCACACGAACTAGGATTAATTTGGTTTGAAGAGATGTTACTTACATGTAAAGAGATCTCCCACAACGACTTTAGAACTATACTTGTTCTTATGGAAGTTGTCCTTAAGAACAACTTTTTATTTTTTGAAGGAGAATATTACAGACAAATCAGGGGTGTGGCTATGGGAGCACACTGTGCACCAACGTATGCTAACATTATTATGGCATATTGGGAAAACAAGTTTATCCTAACCCCCGTTTACAGTAATAAATGGACATTGTACTGTAGATTTCTCGATGATCTATGTTTTTTGTGGAAAGGCACCAAGGATGAGTTTGACCTATTTGTAGATTATATAAATGAGACCACTAATTTTCTCAAATTTACTAAGAGTTTTAATGTACATGAGGTCAATTACTTGGATGTTAACATTGTGAAATTAGAGAAGAAATTTGTTTCAAGAGTACATAGAAAAAACACTTTCTCAAACACTTATCTACACCATACCAGCTCCCACCCCTTATATCAAAAGAAAAGTGTTTTAAAAGGACAGATGGTCAGGATTTGTAGAATGACCTCTGATGATACCAGCTTTATGGAAGAGTGTAGTATTCTGAGGACCATGTTCCTTGACAGAGGTTACCCTGAGAAAATGTTTGATGAGATATGTCATGAAGTTTGTGAAGGTAGGATAGATAGATTTGCCCCAATATTGGGTAAATCTATACATGAAACTATTGTTAATAGGGCTGATTTTACTATTAACAATTAATTTTGTTCAGGTATTTCCACTATTTATGACGGTCAATCTGGTTTAGTCAGGAAAATCATTGACAAGGAATGGAAAAATTTTGCAAAAGTTTCAGACTTAAGTCACATTTTTGATAAAGAAATCAAATATATTTATAAGAAGGGTAAAACCATTAAATGCCTGCTGGAAAGAGGTTCTAACAACAAGTTCTTTGAGAAAAACAAGAAAAAGAAAAATGGAGTTTTCAAATGTGGGGCTTGTAGTTATTGTATGTACTTAAAAACAGGAGAATCAGTTTGTTTGAAGGCCAGGAACAAAACTTTGACGGTTAAATCTTTTGTTAATTGTAACACTAATGGTATTATTTATATTGCTCTATGTACAAAATGTGATGCCTTCTACATTGGGAAAAGTGAGAGGAAAATTAAACAGAGGATTTACGAACATCTGTACGATATTAAAACTGCATGAGAAACTAACTCACTTTTCAAACACACACAAATTTGTAAAGAAGCTACATTTGAGTTCTTTGTTTTGGAAGTTGTTCCCACAGACCCTAGAGGGGGTATGTGGGAAACTTTAGTTGAATACAGAGAACTATATTGGCAGATGGTACTAGAAGCAAACAAACATCCTGGCATTAATGACATGATTTCTCTTAAACCAGTTTTGAAACTTAGGTCAGCTAAATTATAATACATCTTAGTAAAAACAGGTTAGTTAAACTACAAAACAACACACATACATATTTATATTGAGATTTTTAATATATTTAAACATACCTTTGGATTTTATCAGGTTGAGTTGTTTAGTTGTAATGTTAATTTCTACCATTAGATGGTGCCATCATTCTTTTTCAAGGTGTTTTAAACTATTTAAAGTATTTTAGTGTAAATTATATTTTAATGTTATATTTAGTGTGTCTTTGATGAAAATTATAGGTTATTAAATTTCAGTCATCATTCCAACAACATACATTTCATGTTATTTAATCGTTTTAATTTAATTCAACAAGAGTGGCTTTGTATTTGGTCTTTGTGTAGTATGTGACGTGAATGATTTTAATTAATGTATGCAAGGTTTTTAGCCTTAATTGGTCAATTTAAACTTGTTACTTGTATTTAAATGGTACTTTACAGTTTCGCTGTGTTTTTCTGATGAAGTTATTGACGAAACGTGGATTGCTATTGTACTACGTATTGCACTGTTTGCACTGCTGCTGCCTTGCCGTTCAATAAATCCTTTCACTGACGCTGTGTACTGGGTACTTACTTTGGATTACTAGTTCTCTTTAGTACCTTCCATTATTGTGTTTTATGACTGATTGGGTAATCAGAAATTTTCACCAGGGGTCTGCTTAATGGGGGGATACTGTTAGTCTCCTGTCAGTACTGGGGGCAATGTTGCTGTTCTTGATGACCTCTTAGGCTGTATGCGTAGAAAAACCCATGAGCCAACAAATCTACTAACTGTTTTTTTGTTTTTTTGTTTTTTTTTTTTTTATTATTTAAAACATGTTATTAAGATTTTTGTAAATGACAAGAATTGAAATGTAATATAATACATGAATAAATTAAATCATATTTTAAAGAATTAATTAAAATGTAGCTATTTACAATATAAAGAGTAAACCTGACATGAAAAGATTAAAAATAAAACAAGACAAATATAAGAAAGCTTAATAACAATCTAAGATGATTAAACAGATGAAGAAAATGATTTAATAAGGGCCAAAACCTTCAACTACGGATATACTAAATCTGAGGATGCAGAAACTCAGAGAAAGGGTGTAAAGCAAATATTCTGTTTTCCCACTACACTGAATCCCATCACCAAAAACAAAGCCCAGTACTGAAACTGAATGCGTTTAGATGTATTAAGACATCAACAACCTAACTGCACAACCTTTCTTCTGTGATGTTTGGTATTAGAACTTGTCAATTAAAGGTTTCCTTGTTGCTTTGACCCTAATAAGCATTTATTTCATTTGTAGTTTATACTGACTTTTGGGGAAAATAAGATTTTAGTATTTAACAGTGATGGCTAAATACACAATTTTTGTACACTTGCATCTCTAATTCCAATTGATTCTTCAAATTAAAGAGGGAAAGTAATTTTAAATGCTAGCATGATGTGAAGTACTTGTGCAAGATGAGTTGTTTTAGCTATTTCCTTACTTTTGTAAAGATTGTTATGGGACAGAATCATATATTTTCTTGAAAAATATATGCAATATATCTTGATACTTTTTGATGCTTTTTATCCAATTTTCTCATGAGATTAATGTTTACCACCATGAATACTTCGTAGTCATTGCATATAGGTAAAGTTCTCTGTTCAGGATAATCCTTTGTATCATTCATTCCCACATCATCTATTGAGACAATGCTTTCAAAATTAGGAGTGAAAATTGCAGCATTCCTATCAAACATAAACTGACTGAGAATGACATGCATTGGTTCCTCATTTCCAGTTTCTTGCATACTTTTTGATCCATGTATAATTAAATATCTCTTTTTTCCTTTAACACAATGCTGCACTCTTATGAAACAGGAATATCTTTTAATGTGATGCAGTAATAAAAAAACGCCAGCACTAGGACTTGCTACTTCATTAGGACTGCTTGGACAGCCTATTCTTTTTAGAATATATATAAATGGAAGGGATTTTATTTATTAGAAAATGTGTGACAGGGGAAGGTAGAACAGTGCTGTCTGGGTTTTTTTTAGATCCACCAATTGTCAAATTTGTGAACCACTTCCTCTATTTGCTTGCTTCAAAGCAAATTCTGTGGTGCACCAAAGAAGCATACATTGTAATAACTCTGGGTTACTCATGAAAAGAATGTGGTAAAAATATTCTGAAAAGCTGCTCTGGATACTGTTGTGTATACATTGAATAATGTTAGTTTATGTAAGCCATTCACTTTAAGCATTAACAGCATGGGTCAGCTATGTTATTGGTGAAATCAGTATAGCAATTTTAACTATTGCCAAATTAGAAGTCAGAAGTGTGATGTGGAACTGTTATTGCAAATCAAGCTTTATATACTTGGTGAGAGTAATTGCAACATGGTGCCATTAAGTTGCGTTAGCAGCATGATTTGCCCCCTTATATGTAGGGTCTTTGTAGGAATACTAGGGTGTCTATCCCTTCTGGCCTGTAATTGCATTTAATCCCTGACACTGCCAATGATGATGCTTTTCTACGGGTATGGTGAGTGAGCCTGGGAGCTGCCACTACTGCCAACGGAGGTACTACCACTGCCTGAGCTTGGTTGTGACCTTTCCTTGCCTCAATTATTATGGTATCATTTATACTGGGTAGACAATGAAGCATGTCCTACAGGGATGTACCTGCCATAGGTTCCAGGATGGGCATGCCTTTCCAAGCCAAAACACATATCTAAACCAACAATTGCATCAATCCCCAGCTCCAGCAAGGCTGTGAATGATCTGCCCAACATCATCACCACCTGTTCCAAAGGATGGGAACATGTGTTTGATTTTTTTCAATTATTGTATTTCTTATACATTATTTGTCTACACCTAGACAACTATTAAGACATTTTTTACAACGCTTGAGGCTTAAAAGCATACTTTCTAGAAAAAAAATGTGTTTAGATGAATACGTTAATACATTACCTGCTTTAATATAACTTTTTTTGTTTCTAGAATTCTTATAAAATATTTGATCTGGATATATATGTCAGCGGTGGCACAGTGGTGCAGCAGTTAATGTTGTCGCCTTACAGCAAGAAGTTTCCCAGTTCAATTCTCTGCTGCGATGCCTTCTGTGTGGAGTCTGCATTTCCTCCCTGCATTGTTGTGGGTTTCCTCCCACATTCCAAAGACTTGCATCTGGAGCATTTTTCCTGGGCCTCCACAGAAAATAGGCTCTGTGCTAGTCAGACTTTCCCATTCAACAAATAATAAATAAATAAATACACATTGCATGCACATATCACTTTGCATTTCTCAATTTGTTATTGCTTGTACATGATTTGTTGCCTTTTTCAGTCAGTGATATTTTTACAATTGCATATTATACATTTATTATGAAGGATCTTATTGGATTTCTGCATATGACTATATTATATAATGTTTTGTTACCTCCACTATTCTTTCTTGTTGATTGATGCCTATACACTTTGAAGTCACCATCTTCCTCAACCCCCTTCTAGCTAGGGTCAGACATAAAATCTTCTTCAAAGCTGATTACAGCCTCCTGAGGGATGGTATAAACAGCTTCACAGTCCCCTCCCCCCTCTGTATCCAAAACTACACTAAAGTACTATACGAGCATTTATATAGATGTATGGAGTCAGGAATACCCAACAGGACTAAATCATCCTCCGCAAAGAAGAGTAAACCTGTCTGGTGGACATCTGCAATAAATAAACTCTATAACTAAAGGAAAAATTTGCTGTCCAAGACCAAGAAGGAGCAGGTGCCCAACTGGAAGCAATGTCTCCTAAGCCTGAACAACCAAATCCTCCAAAGCAAACTATGAGTCCAAATTGGCAGCATCTTCTAGAGACACTTCTTCACATATATACGCACCCAGATCTGTTCAGAACTGGTGATCAAGGACACCACATATACAAATGCTGTAGATATAGCAAACTTGCTGGCTGACAGATGCAGTGAAAGCTTCACCCCTCTGGCCCTCCGATCAGTAAATCAGGACATCCCTAGTATGTGCCCCTTCCCCTTATATCTAGGAAACAGGTCATCACTGCTCTCTCAAAGGCAAAAATATAGCCTCCATGGGACCCAATGGCATCCCAGGTTGCATCCTGCATAAACTTAGGCAAGAACTTGCAGCTCCATTAGACACCCTGAATAGGTTTGAATAACCAAAGCCTGAGTACTGTCTTCATCCCAGCTGAATGGAAGACAGCCACTGCCATCCCTTTGCACAAAGGTGGAGCGTCCACTGATCCAGGAAATTATAGACCCGTCAGCCTAACTAGCCTGACCTGCAAGGCCATGGAATGGATTATCATGGACCTCATTAACAAGGACATTGGTAACCTCTAAACACTCAATCCTACACAGTTTGGCTTCGTCAAGGGGAGGTCATGTCTGTTAAATTGTGTCGACTTCTTTGAGACAGTCACCAAAGCCATGGACGAGGGGAAGATGGTGCACACCCCCTACCTTGACCTGGCCAAAGCCTTTGATACTATTCACCACTTGGGCATAATAGATAAACTCTCTCAACTAGGCATCAATCCGTATGTTACCAGATAGGTAGCAAACTGGCTCACTGATAGAACCCACCTAGTCAAAATAGGGGAAGCCACTTCAAGCAGTAGACCCATAGCAAGCGGAGTACCCCAAGGTTCAATATTGGGGCCTCTGTTATTTGGGATATACTTTTCTGAGGTGCAGGCCAAAACCAGTGGGCTATGGCTGACCTGGTTTGCAGATGACTGCAAGCTGGGTGCTGTCATCAATTTCCCTAGTAATGTGGACATCCTCCAAGATGGTCTCACTCAGACAAATGATTGGTGCAAGAAACATGGCCTCAAGCTGAATACCAAAAAATGCATCATCATCCTCTTTGGGAAGAGTGACACCCCCACAAATTATCACATTAATAACAATGTCCTAAGCACGCAATCAGTTGCGAGGGATTTGGGTACCCAGGTTGATAGCAACCTGAGTTTTGACCACCATGTTGCTTCCGTTGTAGAGAAAGCCTTCTACATGGCCCACCTCATAAGTAAGGATATCTCATCCAGGGACAAGGAGGTCATAACATCCCTGTATTCTTCCTTTATAAGGTCCATTATTGATTGCAATGCCCCTTTCGGCATGTACCTTGCAAAGGACATGCAACAGCTGGAGACACCACAGAGGTTCCTCACGAGGAGAATCCAGGGCCGCAAACATCTACTATTCACAGATAGTCTAAAAGCCCTGTCCCTCTACTCATTTTCATATAGGCTCCTCAGAAGTGACCTCTGTCTGGCATACAAGGTGATCACAGACCCAACCTTGCTAGGACTGCTGCATGTCCACAAGTCAAGCTCCACTCGAGTAACTCACACGCGTGGCCTCAACCTGGTCTGTGACATCAACAGGACTTATTAGTGAGACAGATTTCTATCCCAGAGACTCCCCCTTCTGTGGAATAGACTCCCTTTTCACATTAAGCAGAGTACCTCTTTACCCCTTTTTAAGCACAACCTTGATAACTGGATGGGAAACAGAAAATACACACCTGGGATTCCATCTGTGTCCCTGTTGGACAGGGCATTAGGTGTTGACTTGTCTATACATGGGCTAAACTCTTGGCTAGGCTTATAAGGGCCTCAGGGAAAATAGCCTGGTAACCTCCTATGATCCTATGATTACTCAGATCATGCTCCCCTGATAATTGTTTTTATACATGAGATTCATTTGTCCCTTTCTTTGCTATTCACTCATTTTTATTTTCATGTTTTTTCTTCACTGATATTTCCCGCTAAGAACTAGAAGTTCATCTTTAAAATAACCATCACTCCAAGCCAATCTGTTTACTTTTGATATATTCTGGTATTGTATCCTGTATTATGGGGTACAATCTTTTTACTTCATTGTTAACATAAGATTGCAATCTATAAATATTGGTATCTAGAATGGCAATTTTTCAAATCTTATTTTTAATGTAATATTTTTGCAGCACTTGATTGTAAATCTGGATGTGATTTCTAAAGTTGACTGCAGGCTTTTCAAATCGAGAAAAATATGCAAATACACCATCATTTCAGAAAATAGTATAACCAAAACAATTTTCTTACATAGCCCTGATATAATTTGCACTGTTTAGTACTACATGTGTACTGATTGCTATAACTGGCATCTGTTAATGCAGTCTTCTCTTAAACAGAGAAATATAAAAAGTAATATCTAACAATGTGACTGCATTGTAATGAAAGTATAAAAAATGGGTCAGCTGTCTGCTGTTGTGAGAGCTTTGTTTCTACCTGATATTTGTGCAGAATGTAGACAGTGGCTTTCATGAAATATGGAGGAATATTGTGAATAAATACATTATTGAATCAAGTTTAATGTGTAAATAGTTCCCCCTCATTCTCCATTTCCACATTATATGACCTTCAGTAAAACATAATTAAGGAATGCTCCCAAGTTATTCCAAGAAATAAAAGCAATTTTTTGCTAAATGTCTGCACTGTTAGTTTACTAAAAATATTCTGTTAAAGTCCGTGATGAAAATTAATACACGATTTATCTTCCTATTTACCATCCTAGTACCGTCACCCTCTAAGTCAATTGCATCATTGCTTGAGACCCCTTTTCATTGATAGTTTCCTAATGTGACTTGTCATGAGCAGGTCTCTTGACTCCTAGGAAGGTAGATCTTTAAGAATATTCATAACTGAGGCCTCCAGGTAGGCATGAGACAAATGAGAAGAAGGCTATTATCACGTGGAACTCATAAAGATGTCCTGTCCTAATTCTTGTTCCTGTTAGTTTCTGAACTGGGTAGTTCCTGTTTTCCCTCCTGGCCTGCTTTTTTTTTTGTGGTGACTGCCGTTTCCTGGCCCAATCCACTCCATTTGCCCTTGCTAGGTTCTGGTTCACTCTGTTCCTCTACTCACCCCCCATATCATTTCCTTTATACTCTACTCCATTGCACAATCCCCTCCTCTGCTTCCCCACATTCATGTTTTTTGCCACACCCCCACTCCTGCATATCTCCCTCCTCTCCTTCTGCAAACCCTTGACCCCAATCACTCCTTTCTCATTTTTGTGCACTGACTCTCCATACTGGTTACCTATCCCTAACTTTCCTACAGCCTTTCTTCTAGGCCCAACTTTTACCTTCCTCTTAACTACTGACACTCATTACTGACATGTCTTTTTCAATCCAAGCCATTCTTCTATTACCTCCCCTTCTCCTCCTAAACACTCTTACTTCATATAACTCTCACCTAACTCCAACTTACTTTCATCCTGCAAATACTAATGCCACTGTCTTCACACATCCTCTGCAATGTTTCCCTATCTGCTCATATATCTTTCCTCTAAATACTATCCTCCCCAGAATCAAAATACCCCCTTCCCCTACCACCTCTTTAGAAAATTAAATAAAACATCTACTATACAAACAAACATTTCCTCCCTAAGTCTCTACCACTATCAGGTGACATTCACCCAAACCCTGGCCCAAACCCTCTCCCCCTAGTCAATAAAGCTAACTCCCCTAACCAACCCTACACTGCTCCTCCAAAAAAGCAAGTATCTTTTTACTCCATAAATCTTAGAAGCATCCTAAACAAAATGAGTGAATTACATGCCTGGATAGCTAACCACACCCCTGATATAGTTGCCCTGACTGAAACCTGGCTGAAGCCACATAACCGTGACAGCGATATCCTCACCCCAGATATAATAGTCTTAGACGAGAGAGATAAAAGAAAAAAGGGGGTGGAGTAGCTATTGTATATTCAAACCATCTTACTCCTTCAAGTCTAAACCAAGCCTCTCCCTCCTTCTCACCTGCTGAACTCCTGACAGCTAACTTTAAACTTAACAATTACATCAATATCGCAATCATAGCTAGCTACATGCTCCCCCGGAGATAACATTACCCTTCTTAAAAACATTCTATCTTACCTTTCTCAAAATATCAGCAATGAAACTATTCTTTTTGGGGATGTTAATATTAACTGGCTAACTCTTCAGTCCCCAAACACTACTTCATGCATCAACTTACATGAATTTGTACAACTTATCTCAATCCCCACCCATACAAACAAATCACATACCCGCAGCTCTATCATCTATTGGACTTTAGTCACAGATCACCACAAATACCATAACCCTGAGACCCTACCCAGCTCCCTAAGTGATCACTCCCCTGTGAATGTTCTTAGATACACTCCTCATTTCAATAGGCCTCACAGATACATAACCTGTCACAAACTATCTTCCTTCCGTCCTGAGACTTTTAATGCCCTCCTCTCCAGGACAAATTGTTCACATCTTACCTATCTCTCTCTTGATGAAGCTATCCACTCTTTCAACTCTACTTTCCTTAACATCCTTAACTCTCTTGCTCCACTTTGCACTATTCACATCAAATCTATTATATCCCCTTGGCTTACCAATGCCACCTACACTCTAATGAAAACTAGGGACAGGGTATGGAAAAGGTGAGTAAAAACTAAGCTCCCTTCCCATTTGCAAAAATGTAAATGACTAAGAAACCAGGCAAAAAAAACACATCCACAAAGACAAAAATAACTTCTAATGTAACCACCACACTGCCCAAAAAACTGATCCCAAGAAATTTTGGAATTCTATAAACCAAATTCTGCACCCTGGTAACCCTTCCTATCCCAAACCCTGCCCAAACAACACACCAGAAGATACAGCTACCTCATTCGATTCCTATATCATTGAATCCATATCGAAGTTGATAAATTCCTTCCCCTCTACTACCGACTCAACTAACGTTTCCAAATCTTCTCCTACTCTCAACTCCTCTACCACTTTCTCTCTTACAACTGTGTCCACTAACTATATAAAATCCTTGCTCTGTAAACTTAAACCCTGCACTGCTTCTGCTGACAACCTGCCTCCCTATTTCCTACAAATTGCTGCTGAATCCCTTGCCCTCTCTCTAACAATCCAAATAAATTCTTCCATCTCAGAATCTAAGGTCCCATATATCTGGAAAGAGTTCTACACCATACCCATTCACAAGGAGGTAACTCCACTGACATTACAAACTTTAGACCCATCATGATCCTCTCACCACTCTCAAAAATACTGGAAAAATTCATACACAAGCAAAATCATGAAATACCTTCTACAGGAAAACTTGCTCACACCTACACAGCATGGCTTTCACCTTAAACATAGTGCTACAACTGCTGTATCCTTCATTGATACTATTGCTCTAGCCAGAGACAATAATAAGTTGGTCTCCTGCCTATTCCTTGACCTTTTGAAAGCCTTTGATACAGCCTCTCACCCTCTTCTGCTGAACAAACTGGCTAACCTAAACTTCTCCACTTCTTCTATCTAGTTTTCCAGCTGTCTCACTGACTGTCTACAATCAGTGAGATGGCTCTCAGCTCTCTCTCCCTCTCTACTTGTAAAATAGGAGTCCCACAAGGATCTCTCCTTGGCCCATTACTGTTCAATATATTCACTAATCTACTCTACACCTCCTGTCCACAGTCACCCCTTTTGCAATATGCAGATGACTCCACCATCATCACTATCGCAGATACTCCCTCTGACCTTATCTCTGCAACCAAAGCATCTTTTAACTCAGTTGAATCCTGGCTCTGTGACAACCAGCTATTTTTTAACCCTAAAAAGACAAAACTCTTACTATTTTTCCCAAAAAAACTTCACCCACTTTAAATCTACATTTTCTGTACTGTCCCTCAATAACACCCCCATTAATGTTGAGCCTAGTACAAAACTACTAGGCGTAATGAAAGATGACCAACTCACGTTTGATCAACATGTAAACAACTGCATCAAAAAGACACACCAAAAACTTGGCCTTCTTTATCGAAAGAAAAGGTTTCTCACTAACAAAGCAAAAATAACCCTCTCTCACGTATACCTCCTACCTAGCCTTCTATATAGTCACCAAATTCTTACCAATCTTAACTCTACACTGCTAACTAAACTAGAGTCTACCTATAACAATGTTGCCAGATTCGCTGCTCTCCAAACTTACAAATCGCATCATTGTCTTTTACTAAGATACCTAAACTGGCTGGAATTACCTCACTAGCTTTTACTCTGTCAACTATAAATAATTCACTCTACACTATACCTGAAATCCTTCTACCCTATCCTGTCACCCCTCATCTCTCAATATTCCCCCACTAGGTCCCTACGTAGCTTTGACCTTAACCTACTACAAATATACAAACCTAAGACTAAAATCGGCTACAACCTCTACAGCTACAATCCTACCACATCATGGAACAAATTACTACTGGAAATCAGGGCCCTCAAACATCCAAATCAATTCAAAACTGCCACTAGAGAGACCCTCCGAACTCACGGGTCCTGCCACTGCACTCATCCTCCCTGATCTAGGCTATTAATTCATAGTAATCACCAAAACTTCAAACCTTTTTAGCTAGTAAACCTCTTCAAAATATCACTTTTCTTCTCCATCTGTTATCTCTGTTTCTAATGTCACATATCTCATGAAATAATTACATACACTATGAACTCTTTTCGCTGTTTATTGAAAATGTTTGTATCGAATAATTTCTCTTATGTATGCTTATTATGTTTTTTTCCACTATTATTTTTCTGATAAAATGTATTTCATTGTATGTATACATTGTAACCCGCTGACACTGTTAACACTAAAACTGTAAAACTGTGGAGCTTTTCTCCCCGGGCCTCCACTGAAAAAGGGCTACTTAGCTCAGTTGGACTAACACGGTCAACGAATGTGAAAATAAATCAATAATAAATAAATAAATATAGTATAGAATGATTTGTAATGCATGTGGCATGCTTCATCACATACTACACATGACATTTGTTCCTCACTTGCTATAGAAGTTGTCTTGTGCTAGTTCTTGGTCTTCACCAGAAGTTGTGCAAATAATGTGACCCCCGCCCAAAAAAATAGGTGGCTGCATTATTTCATCCCTCCCAGCTGATTCTTCCAAATGCATGTTTTCTTTGTCAAAAAAAACAGAACACTGGCCAGACTGTTAGAAACCTCTTCTCTCTTCCAGCTACTGAGTTATTGAGATATATGGAAAACAGCATCATTTATAAGAAAATGATAAACTCATTGCATAAATGCTGATGAAAAATTCCTAACAGTGTTTTTTCCATTTAATTTGTTAGATGTGGGATAAAAATGGGTATTACTAAAGAGAACTACTCACTCCTGGGTGCACCCCACAATAATTTTGTACCAAACAGTGAGAAAACGGCAGTTGCTAAGCCGAAGGAGCTGTTACATTTCCATATTTTATTGCATAAGTGTTATAAGTTTAGAGATTCATAGGAGGTTACTAGGCTAACAGCCCTAGAGCCTTGACAAGCCTAGCCATGTTAATCTGAAGTATCTCCATTTGTTCTTTTTGGGTAGTTCACAGAACAAATTTATGAACAGTGCAGGTCTGTGATCAACACTGGCTACTCCTGTCCAATTTATGAACAGAGTGGGTCTGTGATCAACACCAGCTACTTCCTGTCCATGAGGGACATGTTTCCACCCCAGGGGTACATTTGCTGTCTCCCACACAATTACCTAGGTTGCATTTGAATATGGCCAGTGAGAATCTATGTTTTACATGAATAGGAAGTCTATTCCAGAGAAGCAGCAGTCTCTGGGAGACATACATGTCTCTCCAGCATGTTCTGTTAATGTCACAGGCTAGATTGAGATCCCTAGAGTGAGTGATGCATGTGCCATTTGACTTGTCGATGTGCAGCATTTCCATTAAGGCAGGGTCAAAGATTCCCCTATAGGCCAGGCACAAGTGGCCTCTCAGCAGCCTATAAGATACAGAGTAAAGTGACAGAGCCTACAACCTGTCCACATAGATTATGGTTTGGAGTCTCCGTATTTCCTTAGTGAGAAACCTCTGAGGTCTCTCCAGCTGCTGCAGGCATCTTGTGAGATACATGCATATGGGTTCATTATACTGTATTAGTGGCCTGATGAGAGTCGAGTACAGTGGAGTTATACCATCCCTCGACCTGGATGTTATGCCTATGCTTATGAGGTGCTCTACGTAGAAAGCTTTCCTTACCACTATGGAAACTTGGCAGCCAAAGTTCAGATTGCTATCAACCTGTGTTCCCAAGTCTAACTCCACTAGGTTGTAACTCAGTGGGGCGCTCTTAATATTGTAATTTGTAGGGAATTCTGTTTTGCTAAAGGGAATAATAATGCAAATTTTTGCATTTAGTTTTACACCGTGGCTTTGGTACCAGTCATCTGTTTGTGTTAGCCCTTCTTGTTGATGTCACTAGGGGACTCACTGATTGCTCCCAGTGTGCTGTCTTCAGCAAACATGGTGAGCCAGAGGCCGTCTACTTTGCCATGGACTTCTGAGAAATAGATGCCAAACAATAAGGGGTACAGCACGGATCCCTGTAGTATTCCACTGGTGACTAGTCAACTTTTGAAGGCGGAGTCACCAATTTTGACAGAGTGTGTTCTGTCAGTGAGCCAACTGGTTACCCATCTAGTAACATAAGGGTTAATCCCCATCTGGGAGAGTTTCTTAATGATGCCAGAGTGGGAGATTGTGCCAAAAGTCTTGGCAAGGTTGAGATAAGCTGTGTGGACAGTCTTACCTTTGTTCCAGGCTTTGGTGACATTCTCAAGGAAGTCTACCAGGTTTAATAAAAAGATCTACTCTTAATGAAGTCAAACTTGGTTGGGTTCAGTGTTTGAAAGTCACCTATGTCCTTGTTGATAAGGTCCATGATAATTATTTCCATGGATTTGCAGATGAGGCTGGTTAGACTTATGGGTCTGTAGTTCCCAGGGTCAGTTGATGAACCCCCCCCCCCCACACACCTTTGTGCAGGAGAATTACTGTTGCTGCTCGCCATTCTTCAGCAACAAGCTATGATTAAAGAGAGTGCCAAGTGGGTCTGCTAGTTCTTGTTTTAGATTGTCTATTAAACAATCTGGGATGCTATCTGATCCCACTAAGGTTGTGTTTGTGGCCTTGGCAAGTGCAGAGATGACCTGTTCTCTAGAGAAGGATAAAGTCCATGCTAAAACAGAATGATAGACTACAGAATTGCAAAAAGGAAAACATACACTTTATTAAGGCAAACTGAAAAAGCTTTTGAGCTGTACTGTCCATTTGGGTTAAAATTAATACTTGTGACTTTGGTACTCCTTGGTTATATAAAAGTTTGCCATCCACTTCATTTAAAGGTAATCACATAGTTACTATTTATTTGTTAATGACATATATGAACTGCACCTTCAAGGATCCTTTTCAGTCACAACTTGGACCCCAAGATCAAGGGTACATTTTACTCTTTGTCATATATTCTCCACTGGTATGTGGGTTCAAGCCCAGGCACATTCTTAAACTGCTCATCTCTGTTATTACCAAATCTAGGTTATTTCAGTAGGTGTAATCCCCAAGGACCTCTGCTTTACAAATTAAATAAATATTAAAGCCCTCATTAATACAAGTACATTTTTCATTCTCAATGTATCTCTTTGCAGTTTAACAAAATCAGCTCTACATTTTACATTCTTACAAACAATGTAATTTTTGTTGCTGACTTTGTCATTGTTAATGTATGGATTAGATGCAAACAATACTGAAACTGGAGTCTCTGCATCATTCAAACAGTAGCATAAATCTAACACTGCATTCTCCTGCCTAATCAAATGGATGTTGGCAATGTTCTTTGGTAGTGACAAGGTCAGAATATTGTTTGGTGGGTGATCAAGTCCAGATTTGTTTTGGGTATTGCAAGATGTTCATAAAGGAAGGCAATATAGCAATTGTTCTTTTGCATGCCTACACGTTTGTAGTTTATGTTTAAGACCTGTACAAGGGGAGTGGTTAAAAAGTCTGAAAGAGATTTTTCAATTAAGCTTTTGTTAAGTTTCAGAAATAGATTACTGTGATTACAACTCCTGTTTTATTATTTATTCTTGTTTTGTCGGATTCTTTTAAATAATTACTGGCATGCTTTTTATACAAATTCATTTTTAACCAAAAGAAAAACCAAAGAAGCTTCAAAACTTAATTTAGTTTGCTTTTATGATTTTTTTACTGGAGACAAATTAATTTCATAATAATTTAATTACTTTGTCTCCAGACCAAAGCAATGACCTCTTTGCAAGTACTGTATGCAGCTATTTGTTAAATTCCATGCTGTATCATTAAAAAAATCATATCATGGACTGTATTTGTATCTCTTTTAATCAGAAATTAACAAATGCATTATTAAAACACTGTGTTGCTCCAGATTATACACCTGCATTTGTGTTACAAATATTGTTAATAAGACTGTATGTGGTAGAAATTACAGTAATGTGTTTTTGCTAAAGGAATCTGAGAGGAAGGTCATACTAAATGAATCAGGATATTTTAATGCTAGACTTAAGAAACATGAAAATTGTCAAGTTAAATTAATGTTAGCACAAGATGCCTTCCATGCACTACCTTTTAATATTTGTGTGCAAAATGTTATGCATTTAATAAGTGAAACATCTTTTTTTATTGTAAATAGTTTACAATGGATGCAAATGTGAATTTCTTAAAGATATATCTTTAATTTATTGAGTGAAAATTTTGATTTTAATATCTAAAGCTTCACTGGATAAGTTGCTTTCCATTGCTGTTTAATTGATTTCAGTTATAACCTAGACTGTTTTGCTAGATGAAGGACTTAACAGTGTTGTTTTTCCAGATTTCTGTAGTAAACTATTGCCATGTTTCTATAGTTAACTAATGCATTTAGCACTGGTTTACTGCATTTTTCACAATAAACTTAAGTATTTAGCTATGAATTGGTCTAGTATTAACTCTCTGCTGTCTTTCTATTTACACAATTCATTTGTAAACTCATACAGCTCTTTCACAATTTTCTTGTGTCTTATACTTTCAATATCAAGACTTTTTATAGATCACATATATTGCATGCTTCATTTATTATTTGCTTATAGGGTCATAGGTTCATAGGTTGGTACTAGGCTATCGGCCCTAAGGCCTATTCAAGTTTAGCCATAATAATTCCCTGGATATTTCTTCCCACAATATTTACTTCCCTGGACCCCTGTCTAGCGAATGACGTGATCCCCGGGGTGAATTTCCTAGCTCCCATCCAATCGTCAAGGTTCCTTTTGAAAAGGGCCAAGGAGGCACTCTGCTTGACATGTATGGCCAGTCTATTCCAGAGTATGGGAGTGTCTGGGTCAGGAACCTATCCCTCCAGTATGTTTTGTTCATTGTGATGACAAGGTTTAGATCCATGGAGCATGTGGCTCTGAGGGATTGGGATTTCCTTAAGTGGAGCATGTCCAACAGCTTAGGGTTTGACATGGCCTTGTATGTTAAGCAGAGATCCCCCCTGAGTAGACGATATGCCACACAATATAGCTGGAGTTTTTTTAGATGGTCAGCACATGGCATCTGCTTTAGGCCTGTGATTCTTTTAGTGAGGTATTTCTGCAGCCTTTCCAGCTGTTGCAGATGTCTTGTGAGCTACATATCAAATGGGGTGTTGTACTCTATAATATATTGCCATTTGTTTATTGGAATATCTGACTGGGCAACAAAGCTCCTTTTCAAAGGAGGCCCAGGGAGAAAAGTTCCATCAAAGTACAAAATGATACATATACAGGAAAAAAAATGCACATAGTATAAAAAATGCCAAAGTGAAACCAGCACATGCAGATCACATTATATGACAAATTACAAGTGTGTGTTACAAACGTAGTAATAAATGTTACAAATTGTTGTAATATACACACAAATTATATGAGTACAAACTTTAATTAAATTGATTTATGAACACTGGCTCCCCTATGGTTGTTTCTTTATTTATCTGTGTGATATGTGAAAGCATGCTGCTTGTGTGTGTGTGTGTGTGTGTGTGTGTGTGTGTGTGTGTGTGTGTGTGTGTGTGTGTGTGTGTGTGTGTGTGTGTGTGTGGGTGTGTATGTATGTGTGTTTAATACATTTTTATTTATTTATTTATTTAACATTTGTTAACCGGGAAAGTCCGACTTGGAACGAAGCCAATTTTCAGCGGAGGCTCGGGAAGAAATGCTCCAGATTTCAGTACCTATATGTGTTTAATACATATATATTTATTTCTTTGTATGTGTATATTTATATGCATATATATATATATATATATATATATATATATATGTATATTTATATATATATATATATTTATATATATATATATATTTATATATTTGTGTGTGTGTGTGTGTGTGTGTGTGTGTGTGTGTGTATTTAAGCAGGGTTTGCTGACTGTTGTTATGCCAGTGTATATAAGATAGGATTTTTGGTTAAGTGTCTTTCAGTGTAGGGAATGGGAATGTGTGTGCAAGTGTTTGTGGGTTAGGCTTAGACTAATGACTGAGAAAGGGGCAGGTTTGTATGTATCCCCTGTATTGGCAGTGTATCTGTGTGTGTGAGTGCATGTTATGGTTAGAGCTAGGTAAGGGGATAGCTTTTGTGGTGTGCACATTTGCATTGTACGTATTCTGTGTCTGAGTGTCTTGTGTAGTGGTACTATTAGCAAACAAAAGGATTTTTTTGTAAGTTAGTGTGCTGGTTTAGGGTTAGGGCTATGTTTAGAGTTAGAGTTAGCAGATAAGTAAGGTGGAGCAGGGTGTGACTACATTTAATTGTACATTATTAATAACTAAAATTTAAATGCTATAAAGTAATTGTGCATGTATATTGTTTCAGTACTGAAAGTAATAGGCCGGGATTCACTAATCCTCCTTGTAAGACTAAATAAGTCTTACTCGGAAACTGCAGCCTAAGAGGATGATGTCAGCGAGTCATGCATATTCATGAGGGTGTGCTGACTCAACTCTAAGGCTAACATGGAGCATGTACGAGTGCAGTGGGCGTGTCAGACTGTCGAGCAGTCCAAAAATCCACGCCCCTGTAAGTCCCTCAATCTGCAAATGTCAACTGAAATGAGCAAGTCCGCTCAAATGTGTACATACCCAGCACTACACTCCCCCACATTCTAAATCCCTGTGCAATTCTAAAATGTAAAAATTTCCTTTTTTTTATTATTCCCGTTATAGCTGCCCGTATTTGCGCATGTTTGCGTGAGTTTGCCCATTGCTTAGCTACAGTTAGCAGTTTAGAGATTGAAGAGGATAATAAGAAACTTATATGCAAATTAAGCCAAATAGCAATAGCGTAGTGGTAGAGCCTTCACCCAAAGAGGAGGCATTCCTGGTTTGTGTCCCACCACTCTATTTTCTGTAGGAAACTGGTATAGAAAAATAATTCCTGACATTTATCTTTTAAATTTTTAGTAAAAAGCATTGAAATGGCCTATGTAGTAGTGAACGATATTTTATATATATATAAGAAGGTGAATTGGTTATGCATACTGATGAATGCATAAGTAACACATCTTAAGCAATGTGAAGCACTGCTAAGCAAAGTTTACCAGTATTAAGCACATTTAAGTATAAATGCTCATAGCTTAGCACTTCTTTAACTAGTGCAATGGCTTTGCACAGAGGTGCGCATCGCGCCAACTAGCGCAAACAAAACATATTTTGCGTAGCTGCGCACTGAGCTAACTAGCGCAACATTGGGCAACGTCTGGCAATGTTGAGCAACGTTGAGCAACGTCAAGCAATGCAGAGCAACACTGAGCAATGTTGGGCAAAGTTGAGCAAAGTCGGATAAACACAGCCACACCCCCTAGCCGGTCTGGCCAGTAGTAAAATAAAAAGCAATGACAGGCCTCGAACCCAGTATACTGTACACCATAATCACAGTACTGAACCACTAAGCCATGACAGCTTTTGATATTCATGCACTGTCAACACACATATACATATTAATGAAAGTTTACCCAGTGCTAAGCAGGTGTGCTTTCAGCTGAGAAATTTCAAAACTGGCCAATCACAAATTTTTCGAATCAGTCTCCAGAGCTGTGGACGAGGATAAGGTGGTCCACACAGCCTATCTGGACCTCGCAAAGGACTTCGACACCATCCCCCACTCTGGAATCATAGATAAACTTACTAAGCTGGGCATAAATCTCTACGTCACTCGATGGGTTGCCAACTGGCTTACTGACAGAACCCAGAGTGTAAAAGTAGCAGACTCCGAATCCAGCTCCAGACAAGTGGAGTACCTCAGGGTTCAGTCCTGGGACCACTCTTGTTTGGCATCTACTTCTCTGAAGTATAAGCCAACACTAAGGGACTCTGGCTAAAAAAGTTTGCAGATGACTGTAAACTGGGAGCCATTATAGAATCCCCAAATGATGTGGATATTCTACAAAAGGGCCTTACAGAAACAGATGCCTGGTGCCAGAGCCATGGGCTCAAGCTTAATGCCAAGAAATGTATAGTTATCCCCTTTGGAAAAAAACATGTACCCATGAACTACCACATAGGTGGCAGGACACTAAACATCGAAAGTGTGATGAGAGACTTAGGGATACAAGTGGACAGTGGTCTCACTTTCAATAAACACATTGCCACAACAGTCAGGAAATCCTTCTATGTGGCACACCTCATCACTAAGGGCTTTTCATCCAGAAAAAAAGAGGTCATTGTCCCACTGTACTCATCCCTCATTAGACCCACTATAGAGTATAATGCCCCATTTGGTATGTACCTCACAAGACATCTGCAACAGCTGGAAAGGCCACAGAAATACCTCACTAAAAGAATCACAGGCCTAAAGCAGATGCTATATGCTGACCATCTAAAAAAACTCCAGCTATACTCTGTGGCATATCGTCTACTCAGAGGTGATCTCTGCTTAACATACAAGGCCATGTCAAACCCTGAGCTATTGGACATGCTCCACTTAAAGAAATCCCAATCCCTCAGAGCCACACGCTCCATAGATCTAAACCTTATCATCACAATGAACAAAACATGCTGGAGGGATATATTCCTGACCCAGGGACTCCCCATACTCTGGAATAGACTGCCCATACATGTCAAGCAGAGCGCCTCATTGGCCCTCTTCAAAAGGAACCTTGATGCTTGGATGGGAGATAGGAAATTCACCCCGGGGATTATGTCAGTTGCCCTGCTAGACAGGGGCCTAGAGAAGCAAATATTGTGGGAAGAAATTTCCAGGGAATTGTTATGGCTAGGCTTGCATAGGCCTTAGGGCCAATAGCCTAGTATCAACCTATGAACCTATGAACCTATGATCCTAAGTGCGGGAAATGAGGCTTATTTAAGCTCCATAGGCAGGAATACTTGCCATAACTGGTTGTAGCTCCCATCTGCAGGCAGCATGGCTGGTGTTGGTGAGGGCTCCCGCTTCCGAGCGCAACAGTGGGGCATTGAGGAGTCAAAAGTGATGGTTTGTCTCCTCATCCATAATCATGATGTCAGACTCCTGCAGGGCCAGTTCCAGGGCACTGAATACAAAGCGGAAGCCTTGAACCGTCTTGCACATGATCTCGCCAGTGCCACAGGCATCCCTCGGACTGGTGAGCAGGTCAGACACCACTACTCAGACCTGAAGAGACGCAAGGAGGACCGACTGAACCAGTGGATACAGGAGGCCTATGGGATGGAAAATGCCCCACTACTAAGTAGGTAGGCATGGAATGAATTATGTAAGAATTGCTATCGTAGTCTATATTATGGATAGGTATGTCTCAATATCACTTCATTTACTTCACAGCTGCAGGTGTCCGTGCTGGGAATCAGCAAGCCTATGCAGATAGGCTGCTAAGGCTGTGCCACCAGGCAGGTTAATAATTATTCTGCATGAGTTGTTATATAAAATAAGTGAGAGAGCCTGAAAAAAAGTGTTGTAGCCCAATAATAAAGGTATAGTAAGTCTTGAATAACATCTCTGCATGTACTGTTATATAAAATAAGTGAGAAAGCCTGAAAAAGAATGTTGTAACCCATTAATAAAGGTATAATATGTCTTGAATGAGTCTTCTGCATGCACTGATATATCAAATAAATGAGAGAGCCTCTAGAAAAGCATGTAATGTAATTAATAAAGGTATAATTCCTGGAGTGTGCCCGTGTCACTTTCTTCGAAATGTTGTTGTACTCTTGCATTATAGAAATAGTACTATTGTATTAAGTGCTGTCAACCCACACTTGGGTAGGCCCATAGAAAGTGGATGAAGGGAGTGCGAGTTGCTGTTAGGCATATATACAGTCCTCAACTGTTGGTTCAAGGCTGGCATATATAGGTAAATCTGGCACATGAGTAGCTTGTTATTGTGTTCCCCAGAAATGTCAGTGTGCTGCTAGAAATGTAGGGGCCTGTTAAAATGTAACTGATAATGTCACCTGAACACATCCAGATATGTAGATATATAAATATAAATAAAATATATAAATATGTAGCAGTAACATCTGCATCCTGAACAGTTTGTATGTTAGATACAGGTCAGGTATATAAGGAACTAGCAAAACCCATTTCACAATTTAACGGACATTGCCTAGTGTAATAAGACATGCAGGGGATATATACCTGCAGTCAATAGGAATGTAGTGTAAACTATAAGTACATATAAGTTGTTAATAGAGGTATCTTTTTACACCCTACTGTATGTGCATAAACAATGCAATTCCACACCTCAATGGGAATGTCTAATCTCAAAACATTTGTTGGGACATATGTCCTATTGGTTTATAAATATCTGCATTTACTTTGATGCATGTGCCCTGTTCAAATACCACAGTCTTGGTGGCCTGTTGCCACCAATCAATCCTGCATGCTGTTGGAATGTCCACTGTTGTTCTATATATGCATGTGTTATGCTTGCTGCTCAACTGTTGTAACTCTGGTGTGTTGGGTTAATGGGAATATTACTGCATGCTGTTACAACTAATTTGGAATGTTGTTGGCTGTTACCAACCCATATTGTCATTAAATCCTCCTAAACATAGAATATATGGGAAGGCCGGTCCCAGCGGACCCACCTGTCCTACCTCAGCTGGCGATGGCACCTGGCACCAGTGGGTCTGGTGCCCAGCCCGGGACCTCCTTCTCTGTTGGCCCTGTGCCACCTTTGGTTGGAAGCGCTGCAGGGAATGGGGCTCACCCCCCCCTGCAAGCATGGCTGGAGGAGGGCCACCTATCACCCTCCGAACGGTCCTGGCTGTGGTGCATAGGGAGATCTAGCGTTCAGTCGCTGATCCTCTACACCAGCTTGAGGCACGTGTGGCGTGACTCACAGGTGAGCCTGCCCCTCCTATGCAGCCCCCAGCACAGCCACCCTCTGGGCTGTGAAGGTGCAATGGTGACTGCCCATGAGTGGGGATCTCAGTTCCACTGTTGCCATCTGTGGGCTCATGGGCTTGCGATTTCCAAACATCCTTCCCCGTCAATGTTGTTCACCTACCACATGTGTCATATTCCGCCCCTGTATGTGTCTTGTTTGTCTTGTCTGTTTACCTCCCCAACCTACCTCCCCAAATATACCTACTTCCCCTACCCCACATCCCACTCTCACTTGAAAGAAAAGGGCAATCTGCACCCAAAAAAAAATTACGTCCCATACATAGCTGCCCATTTTGTACACATGTCCGATGGACACATACACTGAAATTTAATTGGCAGTACAACATACTTCGTTGTCCTCACCCCTCTCTCAGGGGTGGAAGGTTTCAAATTTCCCTCCAAATTACTTGCATATGCACAGCTGTTGCTGTTAAAGAAATGGGCAGCTATAGACCTTCCCTACACCCGTCTTGCACATCCCGCGCTATTTTCCCTACTGTCTTTCCCTCTTTCTGCCCTCTTTTCACCACTTTCCTATCTTCCCATTTTCTTTTCTTTCAAAGAAATGAGTGCAGGAGTTAGCGGGAGTAAGCACTTTTAAGCAGTAGTTAGTGGGTTTGTGTGAGTGTGCACTTGTGTGCGCTTAGCTAAGTATTGCTAAGCTTCATGCAAACCCGCTTACAACTGCTTAAAAGTGCCTTAGTCACCCTGCATGTGAGGGCCCTTGTTCTGCTCAGCAGCTAAATAAAACACCACTGTCAGTCTCGAACCCCAGACCTTGGACGCACTAGACTGCATGAAGTACCAGTAAGCCACAGTAGATATACAGCAGGTTGTTGCTGAAATATATATCATGCATCAGAATGAGTGAATGTAAAGGAAAGATAGGAATGCCATAACACAAAACCTGTTCTGAGGAACTTTACCAGCAGCTGTTGTAGAATTGCATTACATGACTGTGATAACAGAACCAGACATTCTAGCAGTAAATAATGTTACAGCAGCACTTTACAACCCCCATACAGTATCATAGCAGGACAATCCCCACCCAAACGTACGAAATACCTGTGTGTTGAGGGTCCAGCAAGGATGTAGGTAGACATACTCAATACTGGAATTGTTCAGTTTTCATGAGCATCCTGTGCTAATGTCAACAATAAAAAAGCACCAACTGTGCAGAAGTGAGTACATTAATATTCACAGTATAGCAGTTCACAAACAGTTCATGTGCCAAATGACTACATCTCAATAACTACATATGTTTGGCAGCTAAATGTATAAGTAGAAAAGAAACTACATACTCCCATGTATCTTGTGTTAGCATTTGTAGGGGTGAGTACAATTCTACACTGATAACTGTGTACTGGAAGTGGCAACATTCAGGTCTGAGTACAGCATTCAAATCACTGGCTACACCCCTAGCTTCAGATATAAGAAGTATACCAACCTTCTGACTTACACAACGGTGTCCACAGCAAACAAGCATGGGCCCCACTTTGGAAAGCTGAAAGGGCTACGCCTACCTGACTTAGCAATTTATAGCATTGGGTTGCTATGACAGTGAGTACTGCAATCACAACACAGCAGGCTGCATGCAATTACCAAATGGTGGCTACCAGCTGGTGCAGAGGCCATCACATGCACATGTGCAGGTACCTATAAAAGCAGGCTGTACTTGCTGTCCACACATGCAATCATTTCATTGCAGCTACAGAGAGAGAGAGAGAGAGAGACAGAGAGAGAGAGAGAGAGAGAGAGAGACACACACACACAGATATACAGACAGACACCGACAGCTACAACAAGAGCAACAAGAGCAACAGCAACAGCAACACAAAAAAAATATTAAAAAAATATATTAACAAAAAAAGAATTAAAAAAATATATATATTAAAAAAAAAATTATACAAAACACACGGAACTGATAAACACAAACACATACAAAGGAAAGGTATGTAACAGATATGTATTTACTGGCATGTAGTAGATGTTTTTGAAGAGTACTCTACATACTTTGAATCATCCATATGTGGCAGCAGTATGTATCTATGCATAGATGCCCTCCATAACTACTGCCATGGAGAAATCAGTGTGTAACTGTGTGCACTGGGATATGACTGTGACATATGTAGTTCAGCATTAAATGTCAATCATCTGATCCATGTTATCTGTGTTCTGTACAGTAGTGTGTACAATATCTATTTGGGAGAGTAGCACATGCAGTTAAATAAACATGGATGTGACAGAGTAACAAATGCATGATAGTCATATTAATGTGTAGCTTAGCATTGGCAACAGCTGTACCAGGCTAGTATGCTAATCTAGCATTTGCAGCTATATATACACCCTCTAATATTACTGTGTGCTCACATGTGACACCTGTTCGTGTTGCAGCAAGGCCCAACAGGTCAGCCGTGAGGTCCACGGACTTACAACAGTGTGGACCGTGTGTGTGTGTATGGCACACACATATGGAGAGATCAGTCTGTGTCAGATATATTAGCATCTGTACATGTGCATAGAGCAAGGGACGTACTACAACTGTTTATGAAGGGTGGACATTTATATGTTGGTGAAGGTTGTTATGTGCATATTTCTATGTAGGTTGTAGTGTGTGGTAAACAAGACAGTATACAGTGCTGGTATATGACATGTGGTGGTTAAACGCTGTGGGTATGATTTGTCAGGTTTGCAGTGTTGCAGCCGGTGAGGCCTGCTAAAGCTACACGGGCTGAGAACACCTTTAATGCATTCTGCACAACACTATGCAATATTATTACATAACCGTATACCTCACAACCTTTGCATAATTGATATTCCCAACATGAAAGGTGGACTGTATATGTGCCTGTATGTATATCTATATGTACACCAATGGATGTTGATATGTATGTGTATATATACATATATATCTATATATATATATATATCTATATATATATATATATATATATATATATATATATATATATATATATATATATACATATATATATATATAGAGAGAGAGAAAGATAGTGAGAGAGACAGGGTCATATTTACTGCAACAGATGCCTGGTGACAAAGCCATGGACTCAAGTTCAGTGTTGAAACTGAATTGGTATCCCTTCTGGCAAAACCTCCATACCCATGGTAGTCTACCTAGCACCAAAAGTGTGATAAGAGACCTTGGGACACAGGTGGACAGTAGCCTCCCCTTTGATAACCACAGTGCCACACTAGTCATGTAATTTGTCTACGTGGCACGCCTCCTCACAAAAGATGTGTCATCCAGGGAAATATAGGTCAGTGTTCCCCTCTACTCATTACGCATAAAAACCCATTATAGAGTACAATGCCCCATGTGGTATGTACCTCACAAGACATCTACAGCAACTGGAAAGGCCACAGACATACCTCACAAAGAGTAATACCGGCCTCAAACAGATGCCCTATGCAGACCATCTCACAAAACCACAGCTAGACTGTGTTGCATACCGCCTACCCAGAGGTGACCTCTGCCTGACATACAAAGCTATGTCAAACCCAGAGCTGTTGGACATGCTCCACATAAACAGATCACAATCCCTACCAGCTACACGCTCTAGGGACCTAAACCTTGTCACCTCAATAGACAGAACATGCTGGAGGGATAGATTCCTATCTCAGAGACATCCCATACTCTGGAACAAACCACCTATCAATAGCAAACCAAGCTCCTCATTAGCAGTTGTCATGAATAATCCTGATGATTGGATGGGAGATAGTAAATACACACCGGGAATCACCTCTGTGGCTCTGCTGGACAGGGGCATGTCAAATTAGATTACATGTGTGTCAAAGGCCAGGGTAGCGTATGGCTAGGCTTCTACAGGCCCTAGGGCCAATAGCCTATTACCTACCTATGAACAAATACACACCCACATGTACTTGTTGCAATAATTGCTATGTAAGGTTGACTGAGTGTGATGGTGAAAGTGTTGGTGAATGTGTCGAGGTTCTGTCAATGTGTGATAGCTTAGTGGGAAACTGTTTCCGTCATGCTATTTTGTGTCCTAGCTCTGATCCCAGCAAAAGATGTGTATGCTATTGCTAGGCAGAAAAAGCAGTATGGCATATGGTCTGACGTAGTCCCTTGGTGTGGACTGGAGTGTGCCATTGTAGGCTAAAGCAGTACATGTATGCTTATTGATTGGTATTGCTGGTGAATCCAAATCCCGTATGAACTGTAGTACTGCCTGAAGCTGTATACCTAAACAACACAGTATGGTGTATGTGCACATTGCTTGGAAACACTGTTATGTGTTTTCCCTGTAGTCCGCAGAGATTATATACCTCAGGCATAATGTTTTGTAAGTACTAACACACAGTACTGTATGGTACACAAATAAAGCTCATCTGGGTTGCCATATCTTTGTGTCTTGTATGTATGTGTGATGTGTGTGTGTGGGTATGCCTGTAACATGCCCTTGGTCATATGTGTGTTACGGGATATAAGTGCATATCTAGCAACATGTATAGTCTAGTACAGCAGTATGCCACCTATACTAACGAATGTGCACATATGTTGGGCAGGGGTTTGCCACCAACAACTAGTGTAGTATACCCATAATACTGTAACTGGACTTTACAATCATTGCAATGGATGACATATTTCATTATGCATTAGTTTGATATATACCTCCTGTGGCTAGGTGGTGCATTGTGTCGCATACAGTGTGACATGTACTGTTGTATAGTCTTACATACTGGTTTCTCTTTGTTGCTGTGCAGAACATGGTTTGATATATAGAGCATGCCAGGCACTGTCAGGCAGTTGTAGTATGAGCACTGATATGTGGTATTGAAAGTGTGTATGCTCTGACAGCCAATAGGTTGCTATTTATGGCAGTTCAGTGATGTCTGTACTTTAGAATGTTAAGTGTGCCACATGACTTGCTCGCACATATTGTTTCATTGTCTTCCAGGGTCATGGCTCAACATCACAATCCATCATACAGCCCAGCTGAGGATGAGCAGATCACAACCAGCTTGGTTCAGCACTACGCCCTGCTGTTCTCCAGAACCAACCAGGACCAGCATGAGCGGACTGCACTGTGGCAAGATGTTGTCTGTCGGGTAAATGATATAGGCATGCATAACCGGACATATGAGCCGGTACGCCATCACTGCAATGATTTACTTAGACATGTCTGGCAGCATGTGTCTGATGTCTGTAGACAACAGCTTGCCACAGGTGGTGTGGTAGCCATCCACCCCCCCCCCCACCAGAGTGAAGGAGCTGCTCCTCAGCCTGGTGGCTCCTGGCAAACAACAACAGCAAACATGTATCATCATGAAGGCCAGAGCCACCCAGCAAGTTGACACGGAGCGTGCTGGTAACATGGCATATCTGTAAACTACTGTTACCTCTATTGGTAGATCATGCATATGTGAGATGTGTACTGTGTAGTTAGAAGACGTGGAGCCTGGTGTTGTGCAATACTGATAATTTGGAACATAATCTGTAGGCCTGTGACTGTCAATCATATTACTACTATAAGATTGCAAACCCACAGTAGCAATGCCACAGTTGTTGCCACTGACAAACTGTCTCATATCCATGTAGGTCCCTCTGGTGTGACAGCAAGGCAGCAGACCCATGCTGGTGAGTGTGCTCTACATTTAATATTGTGTGATATATGTGCATGTCATAGGTGAGGTGTAGGACATGTACACGTAACACACCTACGCATAATTCATGCTGTGCATGTTTGCTGTGCGACTACAGACATCCCAGTAATGTGTGTAGCTGCCTCAAACACATGCAATACACAGAGCATCCCACACAATTGTGGCAAAACTGTAGTGGACATTGGATAGGCAGAGTAGATACACATGCACACAACATACACAACATTGTCATACGCAGTACACGTTAATATGCTACACATGGCATATTCAGACACCCGCTGTAAGGTCACACTCCAGTATCCCAAATGTCATCCACACAGCGCACATAATATACCTGAGGGGTAGGGGCCTATCATGGGACTGTGCGACACTCTGCAACACATAACACATTCATGTTAGGCAATGCTCCCTATTGGGCACCTTACAAACCCATGTAACAACTGGTTGTGAAATGGTGAATGTAGCCATGGTACTGCAGTTCAGGTACAGCATGCTAGGTGTCGGTCTGGCACACATTAGTAGCCTTGAGTGACCACATGATGCTGCATGATGCTGGGTCATGGTACTACACCCCATCCAGTTACAGTAACCACAGTACTACACATAGCATTTATTGCTATGAACCTCACTGTTGTGTGTGTGCAAACATATGCACCTACACACAATATGCATAGCAATCACCATTTGTACAAAGTGACACATATATGTCTTGTAATGCTATGGAGTGTATAGGTCACATGACAGACATTGGGTATGTGTGATGTTTAATGTTGCAGTTGTGTTGTAGCATGCCATGTCATGGCTGGCACTGGCATGTACACAATATGTCCTACACTCACCATAACCACTGTACAATGGCTATGTTGAGCAATGCTATTCTATCAGGTATACATGTACTACTCATCCTGTGTGTATACATAGCATGCATGTGCTAAACCTTTGTCCACAATTATCTGCTAAAGACATAGACACTCTAATCAGAAATGGATATCTATGTGACACACAGATACACATGCAGCCATGGTATGTATACCTGTGAGTGATGCTGCACAGGACATTGCAGAGCTTTCAATACTTGCACAGCAATGCTGTGTCCATGTACATATTGCGTTCCAGGGTGAGGCCAATCACTGAACAACATGCATCAGAGCCATATATACTGTTATTAGCAAGGGCTGTCTACACCCGCATGGCATGCTGTTGAGCAACACACATCCTGACAAGTGTGATATAACTGTTTGGCTTGTAATACTTTACCCCACCATCAATCGCTATTGAGTATGTTCTGGATTGCTGGTGGTGTGTGTGTGTGTGTGTGTGTGTGTGTGTGTGTGTGTGTGTGTGTGTGTGTGTGTGTGTGTGTCTGTCTGTCTGTTTAAGTGAGGTGTGTATTTGTGTACATGTGTGCATGTGTGCATGTGTTCATGTGTGCATGTGTGCATGTGCTCATGTGTTCATGTGTGAATGTGTTCATGTGTTCATGTGTTCATGTGTTCATGTGTGCATGTGTGCATGTGTGCATGTGTGTATGTGTGCATGTGTGCATGTGTTCATGTGTGCATGTGCACATGTGTGCATGTGGGCATGTGTTCTAACATCATGTACAGGTTGTAAAGTGTGTTTCCTGTCTTTCTCTCACAGGTGCTGAGGTTGGGCTGGTTCACTGCAGCAGGGAACCTGATGTCACTGAGCAAATTAGTAATGATGAGGATAGGTGTGTTGAGGCACAGGCATGTTTGCCAGGGTCTGTCATTGGGCCACCAGTCGACAGAACACAATTTTCCACCCCATCCATGCACACAGTCATACTGCCAATACATCCATCACCAATGACCTTTGCTAAGGGACAGTGTACAGTTGGCATTGGCCAGGACAGTGTGGTATCTATGGCACATGCATCCCAACACAGCAGCCATATCCAGATGTCTGGAAGGGTACCACATAGGCAGATGTCCAGGGGTTCTCATCTGAGCACTGCTGCTCATCATGCCCCTGGCAGATGTGCCACAGGTCTTACAACCTCACGCATGTTCCAGGCTGTCATGGAGGCACAGACACATATGGAACGGTACACCAGACAGGGACTAAGGGCACAGAGGGCACATAACACCGCTGTAATTGACAGTATCTGTGACCTAGCAGGTGCCATCCATAATTACACTGAGGTCACTGATAGACATTGGGGTGAGACATTAGATGTCCCCTGCAATATCATGTCCATGTGTCAGGATAGTGCGGGATGGTTGAGACATCGACGTGGACATATGCCAGCATCATCAGCAGCTGGCAGTCACTGCAGCCGTCCCTCAAGTCACAGCCACTCCCGTAGTGCCAGTACCAGCCTCAGCAATGTTGGGGGTTGGCTGTCCATAGACCGTCCTAGAAGACCACCTGCACATGGCTCTGGACAGTCCCAGCAGGGACCTGGGTCCAGTGTACATCTGTCCACCTCTGAGGATAGTACCCAGTCTGGCTTAGTACCTGATACTGTCAGTAGCACACCTGCCAGGCACAGGTACCATGACCATGGCCAGAGATGGTGATCTGTAAAGCCTGGCAGTTACAGTCTGTGGCTGTCCCACAAATTCCCGTATATGGCAGCCACATGGTGGAACCGTGTGCATGCAGCCACTCACACACATAAAACAGACACCTAGGGCTAACACATACCCACACACATTACATCAACATTGGCCCATAGCAGTACTCCTGGCCCTCACACACACACACACACACACACACACACACACACACACACACACACACACACACACATACATGTTGATTGTATGGCTCAATGTAGGCCTCTGGCAAACCAACAACACACCCTGTGCATATGATGAAACCTGTGCCACCTCCTGTCATCTGTAACATTGATGCAGGAACAGGCTACCATGGTGCTGATGCACAGGGTGACTTTACAGCAGTATATCAATGTTAGCATGTTGTCAGCAGTAGAGCGTAATGATATCCTTGAAGGTGTAGCTGAGCAGGCATGATGCATTAAAGCTATGATTGTCAATGTAGTATCATTTACACCAGTGTTAGTTCCAATAGTGTATTGTCTGCCCACGTGCCACTTGGCTGATGTGTGTAGTATTGGCAGCATGTGTTAGAGAGTGGACAATACGTATGGGATGTGTGTAGCACAGATTTGCAGGTGTACATTTGTGAACATGGTGGAGGTGCACTGTCTGCATGTACATGCATAGTGGGCACATGGGCAGGGTGACATGCCCTGTGTTACACAGTAACGCTCCATAGTTTCTGTTGGTGGCCAGTATACATTGTACTACACACATTTTGGTACTTGAGTACACATGTGTATATGACATGGTTTGACACTGTGCTGTGGGTTATACTGCTACTATCTGTCATTGTTTTGCATTCTGGTAGTATACATAACCTCAACAGCCTGACCATAAACAATCGTTAGATGATGTCTTGACAACTGACACATAGACGTAGGACACACAGTAACGTTTGGATACTTCAGGTACTATACTATGCCAGTAACCAGTGGTATCCACCTGCACCCATTCCTGAGACCACTCCTGTTTGCCATATAGATCTCTTAGGTGCAAGCAATCACAATAGGGATATGTCCGTCCTCGTCTGGAAATGCATACTGTGGCCTATAATGCATTCTCCAGATGACACACACATCCCCCACAAGGGTATCATACAGACAGATACCTGTTGTGAAACCCATGCTGTAAAGCTATAAGCCAACCAGAGCATAGTCATCCACCTTTACGAAACATAGTATCCCCACAGTACCACATAGGTAGTAGCCACCAACATGTTGAACAGGTACCGATGTGTACATACAGCCAAGTGTTACATCATCTCTACTTTGGTAATGACATTTCCAAAGGTATTTAGAAATCCCTCGCTGGATCACATAAGCAATAAAGGGTCTGCATGCATATCCACAAAGGCTGTTGTACACCTATAATGAAAAGCCATCATTGATAGACTTTGCTGCATTTGAACAGGTCTGTAATATACCTCAGCCATAAACCCTCACTCACAGAATTCAGTAGAAACCGTAATAAGTGTGTGTGACACGGATGACCTAGGCCAGGGATCACTGCAGTCTCTGGCCTTGTAACAAGCATACAGATGTGACCTAAGGTCTGGAAAGTGGCAGCACACTCTGGAAAAGATGACAGATGTGTTCATGGGGAAAGCACGGTTCCCACCTATAAAATAATTGAGGTCACATGTACATATATGTATTTGCCACACAGCTACCTTTCATGTGCAACGCACATACTGTTGTCATACAGTAGTAAAAGCAAAACCCACAGCACATTGACCAACAGTGTCACACACATAAAGCACACACCCACACTCACCAAGTGCAGTCTTCAAACTCCTACATAATATTAGAGGAGTACGCATTAACACAACGCGCTATACACATTACTGGGAGTTCGCTTTTCCACAGGTATATTTGTAGGATGGTGACATCATCAGACTTGTCAAAGATTAGTATATCACTTTTAAGGTGTTTTACTACTCTCCAAAAAGGTTGCTCTTCTCCAAGAAGATCACACACTTGTCAAGTGCAGGATTCAAACCCCTATCTAATGACTTCATGATACTAGAGGAGTACGCATTAACACGATGTGCTATACACATTACTGGGCACTTGTTTTTCCACAGCTATATTTGTAGGATGGTGATATCATCAGACTTGACAAAGATTAGTATACCACTTTTATGGTGTTTTACTTCTCTCCGAAAAGGTTGCTCCTCCAAGGAGATTACACACACTTGTCAAATGCAGAATTCAACCCCCTACTTAACTACTTCATGATACTAGAGGAGTACACATTAACACGACGCGCTATACACATTACTGAGAGTTCTCTTTTCCACAGGTATATTTCTAGGATGGTGACATCATCAGCTCTGACAATGATTAGTATACAACTTTAAAGGTGTTTTACTACTCTCCAAAAAGGTTGTTCCTCTCCAAGGAGATCACACACAAACACACTTCTCAAGTACAGGATTCAAACCCCTATCTAACTATTTCATGCTACTGTAGGAATACACATTTACACAACGCGCTATACACATTACTGTACATTTGCCTTTCCACAAGTATATTTGAAGGATGGTGACATCATCAGACTAGACAGAGTGGGTTACATTAGGTGGGCTACATAGAAGGAATGTCTAAACACTTTGGCCATGTGATCATCAAAGGAGAGTTTACTATCTACCTGTATCCCCAGGGCCATAATGACTTTCTCCATACATACCGGATTACCACCTATGTGGTAATTTGTGTGCACTTTGTTTTATCCAAAGCGGATGACTATGCATTCTTTGGCATTCTGCTTGAGGGCATTGTTTTGACACCAGGTATCTGTCTCTGTAAGACCTTTCTGGAGGATGTCTGTGTCAGCCGTAGAGTCGATTATGGACCACAGTTAACAGTCATCTGCAAACCTGTTCAGCCATACTCCTCCCATGCTTGCCTGTACCTCTGAGCAGTATCTACTGAACAGGTGGGGTCCCAGGACCAAGACATGTGTGATGCCATTTGTGACTGGTTTAGAGTCGGACAAGGCACCTGCAACTCTGAACATGTGTGTTTGATCTGTGAGCCACTTGGCCACCCATCCTGTGACATAGCTGTTAATGTTCAAGCTGGTAAGCTTGTCCATGATGACATAGTGGGGAAAGGTGTAGAAAGTCCTTAGAGAGGTCCAGGTGGGCTGTGTGAACTACATTCACCTCCATCTATGTCCTTGGTAACTGTTTCAAATAAGTCAACTAGGTTTAGGAGGCAGGATCTGCCTTTAACAAGGCCAAGTTGGGTAGAGTCCAGTTTCTGGAGGTCCCCAATGTCTCTGTTTATGGGTTCCATGATAATTTGCTCCATAGCTTTGCAGACCAGTCTGAGTAGACCTATAGAGCAATGGTTTCCAGGTTCTGTTGTGGCACCCCCTTTGTGGAGCTGGATGACTGTTGGTGTATGCCATTCTTTGGGTACATAGCCTGTGGTACGATTGAGTCTGGACAGTGAATGTAGTTGAGGGTGTAGTTCCTTTTGGAGCTGGTGTACGATGCAGCCTGGTACACCATCCAGTCCCACTGATGCTGTGTTCTTAGCTTTGGAGGGGGCTGTCTTTACCTGCATGTCCATGAAGTCTGGGGCTCTGCATTCTTCTGGGATGGACACAGGCCCTTTTGGGGGTGATGGGGGGAGTTTGCACTGAATCTGTCCCCCAGGATGTGGGCAGTGTAAGTTGGTTCAGTGTATTTCTTTCCATTTTTCAGTAGCTGACCGCATATTTGGAAGTTGACACCTACATGTTTGGTATAGCTAACGAAGGCTTTGTGGTTGTTATTCTTACATTCCTTGGCAATTTGTCTTTAGAAACTGGCCTTGGATTGTTTTATGAGCGATCATTGTTTCTTCCTAATAATGATCAGTGATGCCTTTCCTTTTGTGAAGTTTGCTCTAACATGTGTTCGTTTCCTCCTGCTGTTGTCTAGCTTATTTAGGGGTGACGACCACCAGATTGGTTTCTTATTTTTGGAAGAGTGCATCTTGGTTTTATTTGGGATGTCTCGATCTATGCATCCCTGTAGATGCTCATAGGATGCACTTGTAAATTATTTGGCGGATTGTATGGCATTATCCTATAGCAAGGGGGCTTTGGAACTTTCCACTTTGGTCTTGAGAAGTGTTCAGTTTGCTTTTGAAAATGTCTTCACAGTGGTTTCATTGACGGGGGGGGGGGGATGTGGATGTCCAGTGTGATTACTTTATGATCTGATATTACCAGCGAGGGGTTTATCTCTGTTGTGGTACACTGGTACCCCATGTTGGTGATGATCAGGTCCAGTATGTTGTCACCTCTAGTGGGCATGGTGACCAGCTGTTCCAGGGTGTTAGAGTTTTTAAACTCTAGGAAACATTGGGCAAAGGATGTTGTTCATGAGTAATTCTCCCACTCAATGTTTAGGTAGTTGTAGTCTCCTCATATAATGGTGTTTGATAGGACCTTTGTATTTTCCACTGTTTTCAGGACTACTGAGTGAGGTTCCTGAGACAGGGTAGGTGATCTGTAGCAGCCAATTTTAGTTGCACTTGCATGGTCTACAAGGCCTCATGCTGTGCCACTAACCTGTAGGTGTGGGTATCCATAAGGTAAATGGATACACCCCTTCCTTTGGTATTTCACTCGTGGTTTTGGGTCCGAAAATCAGAGGGAATGTGAGTGTTTTACATAGAGCATGTCCAACAGCTCTGTGTTTGACATAGCTTTGTACGTTAGGCAGAGAACACCTCTGAGTAGGCGATATGGAAGGGAGTACGGCTGGAGCATTTTGAGATGGTCTGTATATGGCATGTATTTCAAGCTGCTATTGCTCTTTGTGAGGTATTGCTGCAAGCTTTCCAGTTGTAGTAGTTGTCTTGTGAGGTACATAGAAAAGGGGCGTTGTACTCTATTATGGTTCTAGTGAGTGATGAGTAGAGGGGAACAATGTCCTCTTCTATTCTGCATGAGACACCTTTTGTGATGAGGTGTGCCACATAGGAGGATTTCCTGACTCCTGTGGGGATGTGATTATCACAGTTGTGTCCACTGTCCACCTGTGACCCAAGGTCTCTTGTCACACTTTCAGTGTTAAGTGTACTACCACCTATGTTGTAGTTCATGGCTACAGAGTTTTTAACAAAGGGGATGACAATGCACATTTTGGCATTGAGCTTGAGTCCATAGCTTTGACAACAGCCATCTGTCTCAGTGAGGCCCTTTTGTGGGATGTCCACATCTTTAGTGTTTACAATTATGGCTCCTAGTTTGCAGTCATCTGGAAACTTCAGTAGCCACAGACCTTCCATGTTAAAGTTTACTTCAGGGAAGTAGATACTACACAGGACAAGACCCAGGACTGAACCCTGTGGTACTGCACTCGTCACTGGTCCAAAGTCATACATGGAGTCTGCTACTTTCACAGTGTGTGTTCTGTCAGTAAGCCTGTTGGCAATCCATCTTGTGACATAGCAATGTATACCTCGTTTAGTGTGTTTATCTATATTTACAGGGTGTGGGGTGGTGTTGTAAGCCATGGCAGGATCTACATAGGCTGTGTGAACCACCTTACCCTTGTCTATGGTTCTGGTGACTGCTTCAATGTCATCTATCAGGTTTAGGAGACATGATCTGCATTTTACAAACCCAACATGGTTGTGGTCCAGAGTTTGAGGATTACAACTGTATTTTTTTTTTTTTCAATAATCATTTTTTATTATTTTTCACAACCATATTACAAATTCACACATTATATACACTATATACAAAATGCTTCCATTGGTTAATTTCACATATATATCAACCTCATGTATTGATCAAAGGTACAGCACTCACAATCAAAAGGAAAATAATAAAAAAAAAAAAAAAAAAATCCAACATTAACAAATCCAAGCCAACAATCTGTCTTTTCTGTACATTTTCTATCTAATCTAAGGTTGATTTAGACTATATTCTAGTTCCCGAGAAAAAGTGGATAGTAACCTCTTAAGCCAAAATAATATTAAAAATTTGCTCCCAGATTTTTATGTTGTTGATATTTTTTTTGTGATCACTAATTAACAGTTTATGCGCTAAGATGTGTTTTATTGCCAACAATCTGAAATTTTACAATGATGTCTGGGCTGGGTTCAACCAGTTTGTGGCTATATATAATTTCATTAATAGGCAAATATTCATAATTACAATCGTTTTTGATTTATTTAGATTCTCCAGGGGAATATGAAGAATCATAAACTCCCAAGAGAGTGTTGAATTTTGGTAACCCATTTTTTGTAACTGCAATTTTAATGAATTCCACAATTTATAAATGCACTTACAACTCCAGAACATGTGAAGCAAATCTGCTGTCTGATCAAAGCAATGTGGGCATATGGGTGAATTCTTCACATCAAATTTGTGCAAAGTGAGACGAATATAGTATGCATTGTTAAATATCATCAGCTGCGTAAATACCAATTTCTGAAGGGATACGGACTTTAATGTTAATTTAAATGCCTCCAATATCTTATTGTCGTCTGGGAATATCAATTTCTCTCTCCAGTAACTCGATAAAAGAATATAATTATTATACTTCCTCTCTTTTATCAATTTATATGCTGCGGTTATATATTTTCTATCCTGCAACAGCGCTTCCCATAGATTACGAGAAGTTATTAAATCTTCCCCTTTCATTTCAAAGTTGTTAAAATAGTTTATAACCAAGTCTTTTAGCTGTCTTACTATAATTAAATAGGAAATAGGGAGTTCTATTTCTTTTAAAATATCCTGTACTGGTACTCCTAGAAAAGGATATAAATCGAGTACAGTTAACTCCATGATTAAAGGGAATTTCTTTAGATCAATCAATTGACCACCAATTGTTAAATTTGGGTTCCTATGAAACGGTTGGAAAACCATCATATATTTTAGTAAATTTAAGGAAGCGAAAAGAGTTTGAATTACCGTTACATAGCTTTTGATGTGCTCCATTAGCTTATATTTACTCATTATCCAATTATTTAAAAAGGGTAATGCTTTAGCGTTGACTCCCACTTCATTTATATGCTTGTACGTTAAGAGCACCCATTTGGGTGTCCATTTTCTATTATCACTATCGAAGTAAGACGTCTTTAAAATCCTATTGGCCTGAATCACTAAATAGTACATTTCGAAATCCGGTAATTCCAGCCCCCCCTTATTTTTTGGAGCCATCAATTTTTCATATGAAATTCTCATCTTCCTAGGTTCCCAAAGAAATCTTCCCAATCTTATATGAAGCTGTTTGAAGAATGTTTTGGTAATTCTGAGTTGTGCAGCTCTAAAATATATAACATTCTAGGAAGAACATTCATTCTTATGATAGCTGCTCTTGCCATCATCGGTAACTTCAATCTACTCCATCTTTCAAGATCCAATGTTATTTGATCTGTAGTTGACTTTACATTGTTAATAAAAAAATCTCTATTTTCAGTTGAGAAGACATTTCCCAGATATTTTATCTTTTCTTCCGTCAATACTTGTCCTATTAATGGTAGCATTGAAAAAGGTGTGGGTGTCTTTAATGGGAATATTTTAGATTTTTTAAAATTTAGCTTGTAATTGGAAATTCTCTCAAAGATTTCTATTGCAGCTAATATTTTTCAGTATCGGAAACAGGTGTGGTACAATATATGTTTAAATCATCTGCATAGGCAGCCATCCTAACCTTTATTCCATACAGTACAGGAGAATTATAAAAAACATTTTGCTTAAGGTGTAAAAATAAAGGCTCCAAGTAGAGATTAAATAAGATGGGAGATAATGGGCAGCCTTGTCGGGTACCATTTATGATTTTTATCCTATTCGAGCATTCGTGATTTATAAATAAATTTGTGTATGCATTTCTATATAGTATCCTTAACAGTGAGATAAACTCCTGCGGTATATTAAAATAAGGTAATGTATCAAATAAATAATCCAAATTAACCCTATCAAATGCTTTCTGAGCATCAATAATTAGGGCATACAAATTCAGGTTTTTATATTTTGCATAAGAGATTAAGGTATGGAGCGTTAAGGTATTATCCGTGGTCTGCCTCCCATCCATAAACCCCGCCTGTTCCTCTGACATTATTGGGTTTATTACCTTTTTCAGCCTACTCGCCAGAATGGATGTCATGATTTTCATGTCCATATTCAAAAGTGATATAGGCCTGTAATTATCAGGATTTTTGGAATCACCTTTCTCTTTTAATATCAGAACTGTCCTTGAGGCATTAAAATGAGGATCATTAATTCTATTTAGAGTGATATAATTAAAAGTCTGTGACAATACACTGCTCAAAATCTCACTAAAAGATTTGTAGAATTCCGAGGTCAAACCATCTGGGCCTGGGGCTTTGTGAGGCTTCAGTTTCTTGATTGTTTCGGACACCTCCTCAACTGTAATCGGTTTGATTAAATCTCTATGAAACAACTGTATTTTTTATAAGTTGTATGATGATACATTCCATGGCCTTGAAGGGCAGGCTCATCAGGCTAATGGGGCACTAGTTCCTGGGGTCCATGGTGTCTCCACCCTTGTGTAGTGGGATAACCGTCACTGTGCACCATTCACCTGGCGCAAAGCCTGAGGCATGGCTATGACTGAAAATGATACGTCGGTGTGGTGCCTGTTCATTCTGTGGTTTGTGTAGAACACAGCCTGGGAGGTTATCTGGTCCCATGGCTGCTGTGATACTGGCTTTGGAGAGTGTTTTTTACCTGTGCAGCCGCGATGACAGCAACTTTGCAGTCTTCCATTATAGTGATGTGCTCTTTCATGGGTGAGAGGGGGGTAAAGTTAACACTGGTCCTATCTGCCAGGATGTTGACAATATCAGTTGGGTCTATATATTTAGTGCCATTGAGCTGTAACTCAGAACAGATCTGAGTGTTGCCATGACATGGACCTGTCTGTTGTGCAGAGATCTTCTGAGTAGACAGTATGCAACAGAGTACAGATTGGGTTAAATTCAGTCTTGTTGCATGGGGCAACTATTTGAGGCCAGTAATCCTCTTGTTGAGGTACATCAGTGGTCTTTCCAGCTGCTGACAGTGCCTAGTCAGATTCATCGCAAGTGTGTTGTGGTACTCTCTGATGAGTCTGATGACTGATGAGTAGAGGGAACCTCCTTTGGCCTACATGCACAGACCTTGGCAGGGTGTGAGAACACATAGCATGATTTTCTGAGCACATTGTGAATGTGTTTCTAGAAGTAGAGATAACTAACCACATTTGTCCATAGATCTCTTATTATCACCTCCATATTTAGCCTAAGTGTGTGAGCATGCCCAGTATGACCTTTCAGTATGTTGTTGCCTGACATTTGCTTCATTTATTTAAGTGTGTGAGCATGCCTAGTATGACCTTTCAGTGTGATGCTGAATGAAATCCACTACATTTGTTGAAGTGTGTGAGCACGGCCGCTATAGACATTTATAATATATGTGTGTGGAAAATCAAGTTGTATTTTTACAGCAGGGCTCACCTTTGTGTCATAAATCAACAGGGATCATGCTGTGCCAGCAGGGCTTCCATGAGACACTTTGCATAGACTTATCAACATTTCTACATACAGGGGGGGCAGATATTCTTTGTAAATTTCTACCCGGGGGCACACCTGATTGTTACTGTGGGTGTACATACTATGAGGGGTTTACCTGACACTTATACACATTTGCTAGGTCTGCACTGCTATGTAAGGTACTTCATTTCAGTCTGTACTGTTGCCTATCATACTGGCTTGAGGCATACTACTGTACTACAGATCTTAAGATCTTAGCGTCCACTGTCACGTATATTAGATTACGACGTCATAGCCTACCCAACCCACATCACACTGCCTGGCCTGCTGTTCTCTGTCTGCATAGGCCTGTGGGGGAGGTTACCTATATGCCTCTTTAGGGGCATGCTACAGCATTTCTTTGTGTTTGGATTAGTGTACAATTGTCCTGCTGTGGCTGTGCCAGTGAAATGCTGTCATGGCTTAGTGGTTTAGTGCTGTCGCTATAGTGCACAGCATGCTGGGTTCGAGCCCGGTCACTGCTTTTTATTTTCATGCTGGGCAGACTAGACTGCTTAAAGAACAGTAAAGCAGATATGAGCATGTTTACCTGACTTTGCTCAACTTTGCCCGACTTTGCCCGACCTTGCCCAACATTGCTCAATGTTGTACTAGTTAGCATGGGCAATTTTGTTTACATATACTAAATAGTGGTAAAAGCTGCTTAGCACTGCTTTATATTGCTTAAAACATGGCAATCATGCCTCAGGTGGTGCTGTAGGACTGCCTATGTTGGATGCACATAGTACACTCCCTATACATGTGTGGAAACAGGTAGTGTCAAGTTAGGCATCCCTTTTATTTTATGTGCGAGTCAGAGAGAGGTATCATTTCCAGGGTTCCTACTGCACCCGTGTATGTGCTATGCATTGCCTCTTTGCCAAGGCCAAGGCATACTGGGCACGTCTCCTTCTGCCTACTGGGGTAGGCTCAGGTTGTTCCTCCTTCGAGTCACTCTGTGCCTGTGCAGGCCTTGGCAATGGTGGGGGGCTGTTTGGCCCTGCCCCATGCTGTTCCTGCTGCAGCTGTTTTCACAGCATCATATTGTGTAGCAAGGCCCATACCATGACAATTTGGGTACATGAAGTTGGTGAGTACTGCAAGGCTCCACCAGATGTGTCCAGGCACCGGAACCTTGACTTGAGCATCCCAAACACATGCTTGATTACATTTCGTGTTTGTGCGTGTGCCTCATTATGGAGTTCTTGTTCAGGTGTGTGCGCATTTCTGATGGGTGTCATCAGCCATGGCTCCAGTGCGCATCCAGCATCCCCCACTAGGTGACCGTCAGGGATGTCCCCATTGGCAAATGTCTGGTACAGCTGTGTCAGATGCCAGATATGGGAATAGTGGTAGCTTCCAGGGCAGCCAGCACACACATTCAGTATTATGCCCTGGGCATCGCACACAACCTGGCAGGTGATGGAGTTGAAGCTCTTGCGGTTGATTTAGGCCCTACCCTGCTCACCAGCTGGTGCTTTGATGTGTATGTGCATGCAGTCAATTACATCAACTACCTCATGGTATTCCGCTATTTGCTGGAAGAGATGCATATTGCTGGCCAATACCTCACGGGAATTGGGGAAATATACATGATCACCGACATGTGCTGACATGGCATTCAGGAACTGGTGCAGTACCCTGGATGCTGATGCCTGTGAAATCCCCATCATATCACCAGTTGGTCTCTGGAAGGTACCTGTTGCTAGTATTCTTAGGCCAACACATACCTTGGTTTCCACTGGGATGGGTTCCCCTCTGTTGGTTCTGTGTGTGAGGCGTGGCCTGCACAGCTCAACAATTTGCTGCAGGAGGTCTCTGTCCACTCTATAGCGCTCCACTATCTCCAGCTCATGTAGCCCCTGGAAGGTTACCCTGGGTCTGTACACTCTTCTCTGTCTCCTCACTGTGGGTTGCTCAGCAGCATTCGCAATGGCACCACCCTCAGCATATTGCACATGTTGCCTTATAATAGCAATGGCAGCCCCTGACATTTTCTGGTCTCAGTTAAGCTTTTTAAGATTTCACTACACTTTGTAGACTGCAGTGTTGCAGTGTTTCTGAGAAAAACATGGGTGAGTGTTGTTTGCAGAGTTTTATGTTCTGGGCTGGGCTGGGCTAGTGTACTGCCTATGTAATTGGCTGATTCTGATTGATGTCACCTGGCAGCCCTGCTAGTTCTCCTTGGTTAACTTCCTACTACTTCTTCTCCTTCCTTTTCCCTTTCTGTTTCCACAGAGGGCAGTGCCGCGCAAACAAGCGCAAACACGCACATGCGAGTGCAGACGTGCGCACACAGGTTTACACAGGCTTATGTGGGTGCACATGCGCACAAACAGGCTTAGACATCCTTACACAGGCTTACATGGGTGCACACACAGGCTTAGACAGGTTTACAGGTGCGCACATAGTGTAAGCATCTTTGCAAGAAACTTTGGTGATATCCACGGCGTACACCTTCGGTTTCTGGGTTTCAGTTAAGACAACTGTAGACATGCCATTTCCAGTCCTGAGTAACTCACAGCAAGCACATGCCACTCTGCTCCAATTAGCTTACAGTCTTTGGTACATACCCCCTCATGATGTCACCTATCTTTTACTCTACTTCTCCCCTAATCCTACACTTACACTCTTGGGAAATGGTTCACATGGCATGGAAAATTGGGATTCACTATCCTTATCCTCATTTGCATAGGATTGCCTACTGATTCTTGGTTACATCTCTCAAACTGAGCTTCCCCACTTAGCAACCACTACTCAGTAGTCATGTTGTCTTCAGCCTGCCATTCACCTGCATGGCAGAGGAATATTTTTAATAAAATGCCTATTTTTGGCTTTTTTGTTTTTATTTTCTGGTTTTTATAATGCAGCACGTTTGCGTGGCACTGCACTATGCTTAAACATCAGAGATCAGGGGAAAAAATTATTTTTAATATTTTGCAACAGATTAAAATGCCAATGGCCTTATATTTGGCTATTGGCATGCTTTCTCAACTGGATGCATCCTTTATTTGGAGCTGTCATAGCGCCGCTTTGCTATTTGCAGAATGGTACTCCGTTACCAACGGAGTACATTTCTGCAAATAACTCTACTCTTACTCAGACAGGTTAGTGTTTCCTGGATCGCAAATTTACCTCATTTGCATAGCTTTCAGCAGCAAATGAGGTAATTTGCATAACATAACACTGTCCGTGCAAGAGTAGTTTTAGGAGCTCTCATGCAAGTCCCTGTCGGCTGTTGCTGGATCGCTCGGCAGACATACTGGATGTCTGGAGTCTTACTCTACTCTTAAACTTCGTGCAAGCCTTTGTGAATCTGGCCGATAAGGTTTCTGAATATTTTTCATTTGTTACTTGTCTCTAGGGCAGGGCTGGATTCAGCACTAGACAACTTTGGCTGCTGTGCCTGCTTGGGGGGGGGGGGGGGTGCAACAACATTTAATTTTTAATTAAACAATTAAAGAAATTGTTGTTCACCCGGTCAGGATGTAATTGATGCACATTCATGGGTTCTGTTCTTCTTTTTCCAGTTAGGGGTTGCCACAGAGGATCACCTGTCTGCTCATGATTGGCAGCAGAATTTTATGGTGTAGAGTTGCCAGCCCTGTACCCAACCTTCCACAGAAGGCACACACTCACACCTAGGGCCAATTTAGAGTGTCCAATCCACCTACAGCATGTCTTTGGGAGGAAACTGGAGCACCTGGAGGAAACTCACGTGACCACAAGGAGGACATGAAGACTCCACACAGAAGACACCCCAGCCGAGGATTAAACTGGAAAACCTCTTGCTGTGAGGTGGCAATGCTAACCGCTTCACCACCATGGCAGCTTTATTATGCACAAGCACATCAGGAATGAGGCAATACCTTTAACTTAGATAAACTTATAAACAAACTGATTCGCTCTTTCATACATGCTCATTCTCTAGCTGTACTCTCAAAATGGCACTGAAACTAGCATGTGCTTTCTATTTATATGCACATGCTGTCCTTGGAAACCCTTCTTAAAGGTACAACACACATACATATTCTATATGCTCCCTCTTTGAGAAATGAATCAAACTTCATTGACAACATTGATTGACATGCAATAAATACTAGATAGTTCTTAGACATGCAATTATACAGAGCTAGATACATATAGACAATTATGTTCAGGTTGCTGTGTATTTCACACTATGTCTGGAGATGAGACCAAATCATGTGACATAGAATTTAGAGTTAGGTCTAGCAACTGGGACTGTCTCTGCTGAATGTTCAACCTTGGGGGCATCATGACCATCATCAGAAGTAGTAAAGGAAGTTAAAACACGTTCTGGAACAGGAACATCATCTGTATTGCTCTGAGATATAGAGTCTGTATCACAGGAACAATGCTGTGATATCAGTTCTGATACAAGAAGAAGATGTCTGTGATTTCTCCTGTAGTCCACACCCTCAAATTCCACAAAATAAGATCTTGGCTCGTGCATCAACCTGTTACTTGACCAATCGGGTCGACACCTTTCACCGTTTGTATCCTCAATGTCTCTCCTTTTTACAATGGATGAAGAAATCTGCTCATTTTATCATAAATGGACTTCTGAAAAGAATGTTTTCTGAGTAGTTGGGCTTTGATTGCTCTGTTGTTTTTAGCTTTAGGCCTCAACAAACTGGAATTGACAGGCAAGGTTTTTCTGGTTTGCCTCAATAAAAGTCTTTGAGCAGGTGAGTCAAGTATATCGTCACAGGGTATGTTTCTGAGACTGAGTAAATTCAAAAAGACACCAGTATTGTTACACTTTGACTTCTCTAATAATTGCTTTGCATGTTCAGCTAGTCAATTTGTCTGTGGGTATTCAGGACTAGTAGTAACATGTATAAAGTCCCATTCTGTTGCAAAATTCTAAAACAATTGACTGGTAAATTGCGTACCATTGTCAGAGATAAAATTATGTGGACTAGCGTAGACTGAGAAATGACATTTCAGCTTGGTAATAACAGTAGTGGACGTTAGGTTAGACAACAAATTGATCTTGAACCAGTTTGAATAAGAGTCAGCCAACACTAAGTAATGCTGATTGTTCCACTTGAATATATCAGTTTCTACTGTTAACCAAGGTAGTTTAGGAACTTGACTTATCTGAAGTGGCTCTTTTTGAAGATGTGGTTTAGTACTATTGCATACTGAACAAGATGAAAGTACTCTATCAATATCTTTAACTAGAGAAAGCCAAAATGCTATTCCTCTTGCCCTTCTTTTGGCAGATTCGGAACCTGGGGGCCACGATGCAAAATCTGAATATATTAACGTTGTATGGAAGCAGGAACAACAACTTTAGGACCTTTGAAAATGATATCATCTTCCATCAACATCTCATTTCTGTAAGGAAAATATGGTTGTACTTCAGGTGGTACACTGGATTGCTTTGACTACCTGGATGTAATGGTTGCGCTTTTGCAAAACAGGATCAGTCCTTGTATGATCTCTCAGTTCATCAAGTCTCGTGGTCAAAAAATTATGCACTTCCATGACATCAAAGTGAAAATTTTCTGCATCAAACTGTTCTGTTGTATTTCTGGCCAATCTGGGTAAGGTATCACCCAGCTAGAGAAGTTTGCCTTTCATATAGACCATTTTGAAGTTATAACTTTGTAATTTGAACATCATTCTTTGCAATATTGCTAGAGCAGAATGCATAGGCTTCTTTAAGATAGTAACTAGAGGTTGATGATCAGTTTCACTCTGGATAGCTCAACCATAAATATAATCATGAAACTTTGAACATGCAAACACAATTGCCAAAAGTTCTTTCTCAATCAGAACATATTGCATTTCAGTTTGGGGGCATCATGACCATCATCAGAAGTAGTAAAAGAAGTTAAGACATGTTCTGGAACAGGAACATCATCTGTATTTCAGTTTGGGTAAGAGTTTAGATGCATAGGCTACTGGTCTACACTCTTGAAGAAAAACTGTGCCAAGACCAAACTCTGAAGTGTCACAAGAAAGAGTAACTGGTCTATTGACATCATAGTATCTTAGTGCAGGTGGAGTAGCAATTGTCTGGTTAACATCATGAAAAGCTCTCTGGTGCTGTTCTAGCCAAGACCATACAACATTTTTGCATGTTAGCTGTCATCTGTATCTTCCAAATGGAGTACTGAAAGTAGTCAGTAATGAAGATTCACGATCAAGCATTACTTACCAAATGGACTCTTTGCATCCAAGACAGAAAATACAGTGGCATTCAGTAGCAGGACTGTAACTTCTTTGACTGTTACCATAGGATGATAAGGTCTTTTTAATGCCTTATTCAAGTCTCTTGGGTCGATGCATACACAACACCAATTCAGTTGGTTCTGTCACTGGACAAATTACACCTTGTTGCACCATTTTATCTAACTGAGCTTTAACTCTGCTCTGCATGGCTATTGGAATTTTTCTTGCCAGCCTGACCACTGGACTGACCTCTGGGTCTAACTTCATAGAATACACAACTGGAAGCTTGGCTAGCTTGTCATCGAAAACATCAGCATATTCTGAGAAAATAGCATCAGTGAAACTGGAACTGGGACATGTGCTTATATGATGGACTTCTTTAGTAAAATGAAAGCAAATTAATTCTCAAACTATCTCTGAGACCCAATAATGACTGTACAGGTCTTCGAACTATGTAAAATAAAAACTTGTCACTGTTCCCAGCCAGATAACATGAAAGCACTACTGAGCTTTTGGCTTGAATTTCTTCACCTCCATAGGCAACATGTTTTGCACAACTAGCCACATTAAGTTGTTCACCACCCCTTACTTTGGCAAATGCTTCTGCTGACATAACATCATACTTTGAACCAGTATCTACCGTGAGCTTGATTGGTTTACCATGGATCAGGACAGTACAAAAAACTTTCCCTTTGCTAATAAATCTATTGCATTAATCTTTTCACCAATTACTGATACACCATCTATGTAGAAAGTAGGCTTGCAGCTCTCTATATGATCAACTTGCTTTTTTAAGTGACTTTTCCTTGCAACTGAATGAGGTTTACTTGACATGCAAAACGTTTGAAAATGATTCGATTTTTTACACTTGTGACATTACTGACCCAAATGCTTAACACAGTTCTATTTTGTAGTCATGGTTGGCACCACAATTACGACAGTTAACAACAAAGCTTGATTTGGGTTTTGCTGATTCACCCTTATGCTGTACTGAACATGCTCTTTTAACTGAACTAGTCTTAGAACTTGCTGGAAAACTATGGCTCCTTCCAGGAAACCCCTTAGGAATGGCAGCTGCCGTGTGGTTAGGCCTGTTTCTGCTTGCCACATGTTGCATGCTGTCTACATTTGCTCTGGAGCCTGCTGAAACCATGCTCTTATCACATGCAAGCATACTTGTGTGCCTTTCTGTAACCTCTAGGGTTGTAACCTCATGGATTTGACTAATCTCAATGGCTGTGCTCAACATTAAATCTCTGTCATGAAGCAAAATCTTTCTCACAACAGCACTATTAATATCACACACAAGACTTTAATTTATTAACTCATCTTTTAAATCACCAAACATGAAAGTTTTAGCTTTGTTTCTCAAGTCAGTAATGTAAGCTGCAAGTGTATCTCCTGGCCTTTTGTCTCTTGTGTAAAACAAATGCCTCTCTAATGTATCATCGGTCTGGGGGTTGCACATTTCTCTGAATTTATGCTTCAAACACTTGGGGTCTTTCCTTGATTCAGCCTGAACAACAATCTGACAGTTTTCTTCTCCTTCTTACACTGCTGGTGCATATACAAATGAACGCTCTGTATCAATGGCCTCTGACTCAGCTAGGTTTAGCAAAATGAATGCCCTGGTGCATGCATCTTTATCTGAGTAAGCTGCTTGTATGAAACTATTGTACTCTTGCTCAAATATTCTCCAATTCTCTGCAATATTCATCAAATTCAAGTTGACCTGGTCTGCAAAATGCCTTTGCTATATTAACACATTAGTGAAGGCTTTTACAAGTATGCACAAACACACACACACACACACACACACACACACACACACACACACACACACACACACACACACACACGCCAGAAATTTATACCAATACTTGTAACTATGCCCAATAGCACAATAAGCCCCTGAGTAATGGAACTCTGTGAAATGCTTTGTGAAATAAGTCTCCGCAGCACAACAACACTCTTAAAATTATCGTACTTCTAGAAATCACCTGTTATCTGTGTGAGAAACATTTCAAATAACTACACTGTGGGGGTAAACTGGGCAGTGGAAGTAGCTCAGAGTAAGAAACATTTTGAAGTAACTGCACATTGCAACACTTCCAAAATGGCTGTACTTTGCTAAATAACTCTACAGTGCAAGAAACATGCTGTAATGGCAGCCCTTCACGAGTGGACACACCAAGTACAAGAAACTTTTTGAAATGGCTGTTTTGACTGCACTTCACAAAATAGTTGCACTATGTACACAATAAAGTCTATGGAATAATTGCACAGCAATAAACACACACTCTGTGATGCTTCAAATAACTCTAGTTATGCTACTCAGAGTTTTAGTTAATGCAAAATAGTGGTTTATGTCAAAACACTCATTTGCCAAAAACATGCAGTCGCTCTTCTTTATTTATGCTTAATGTGCCCTTTCTGCCCTTTTATTATATTTGTTTTTCCCATTTAATTTCTTTTCTTGTCCTCATTTTAATCTAAACATGCTTGTTTTGCAATTCTGAGGTGACTTTGAACCTCCTATACACTTTTTTGATAATCATTCTATCAGATATCTTAATTTTGAACATTTTGTTTAAATAATAAACTTTTTATGCTTTTCATTTGCTTAATAAATATTCTGTGCTATTCATTTGCTTATTAATGTGTTTTGGGCCCTTATAATGCTCCATTTTATCTCTTTAACAAAATAATTGTTTGTGCTAGTTTTCATTACCTTTAGCTTGTTTCTGCCCCTTTTTTGCTCTCTTTTCTCTTATTTTACCTTCACTGTTAATTCTGCACCTCATATCTCTGAAAAGCAGTCTCTGGCATCCTGGTTCTGGCACCATCTCATTTGCCTGGTCAGGATGTAACAGACAAGTATTTGTGGGTTCTGTTCAAGCAACTTTATTATGTACAAACACATCAGCAATGAGGCAATAATTTTAACTCAAACTTATAAACAAACTGACTCTCTCATACATGCTCAATCTCTGGCTGCAGTCTCAAAATGGCACTGAAGCTAGCACGTGCTTGCTATTTATATGCACGTGCTGTTCTCGGAAATGCTTCTTAAAAGTACAACACACATACTATACATATTCGACAGAAATTATGAAACAATTAAAACAATTAAAAAAATTACATCCTCAGTACAATGCACTCACAGCAACATGTAGAATTTTCCTTTAGGGCTATATAGCATTGTACAGGATTTATCATCGGAACTTCTTTTTTCACATACGTGTTGGAACGTTTTGCTACTTCATGAACATTGGAACTTCACTTCTCAACTTTCATGGACTACACACAGAGTGCTGCCATAAACTGGGAAATGAAGAAAGTGTGTGTGTGTGTGTGTGTGTGTGTGTGTGTGTGTGTGTGTGTGTGTGTGTGTGTGTGTGTGTGTGTGTGTGCATGTGCGGTGTGTGTGTGTATGTGTAATGCCCTAGTTAGGGATGACAGGTTAGTTAATTAACTTGCTCAAGCTCATATTCTCTATGCTGACTACGGGAGATAAGAGCCTTAATCCTCTACATCAACTACCAGGCTGCACACTTAGTCATTAGAGTTGATTGAATGTGCTGAAATAGGTCATTTTGTCTTTTATTGGTCCATACTATTTGTTCATAGGACCATACGATCATAGGAGGTAACTAGGCTGATGGTCACAGAGCCCTTACGAGCCTAGCCAAGTTCAACCTGTGTTCCCAAGGGTGCCTGGTTCAATCAGACACTAAAATCAGCACCTAATTGCCCCTGTCCAAGTTGGACACAGGTGGAACCCCCAGGGTGAATTTCTGGTTACCCATCCAATTGTCCAAATTACACTTAAATAGTGCCAACAAGAGGCTTTGTTTAACATGAATAGGAAGCTTGATCCAAAAGTGAGGCAACCTCTTTGAAACAAATTGACTTGAGAATGTGCAGCATTTCTATTAAAGCTGGGTCAGATATTGCTCTATATGAAAGCACAGGTCGCCTCTGAGCAGTCTGTACAACATAGAGTAAAGTGACAATGATTTCAGTCTGTCTGCAAAAGACAGATCTTGAAGACCCTGAATTATCTTTGTAAGGAACTTCCAATTGATGCAGGTGCTTGGAAAGGAACATAAGAAAGGGCGCATTGTACTCTATTATTGGCCTGATGAGGGAAGAGTACAAGGGGGTTATAATGTTTGCTTTTTCTAGAGGCAATGCCCTTGCTCATGAGATAAGCAATATAAAATGCCCTTCTTTCCACTGTGGAGACATGGTGATCGAAGTTAAGATTTCTGTCGACGTGTGTGCCCAGATCACTAACCATTTACCATGTTCTTAGGGTATTGCCATTGATGTGGCAGTTTGCAGGAACATCATCCTGACAAAAGGGGATGATAATGCATTTTTTTGCATTATGTTTAAGACCATGACTTTGGCAGTAGTCATTAGTCTGCATAAGACTTTCATGAAGGATGTTGACATTGCTAGGGGTTTTAGTGATCACTCCCAGTTTGCAGTCATCATCAAACTTTGTCAGCCAAAGTCCTTCAGTTTTAGCCTGCACTTCAGAGAAGTAGGTTCTGAACAATAGGGGTCCCAGAAGCAATTCCTGTGTAACAGTTACGGGTCTGCTGGAGTTGGTGGAATCCCGTATTTTGACCATATGAGTTCTATCAGTGATCCAGTTTGCAACCCACCTAACAATATATGGGTTGATACACAGCTGGCATGGCCGGCCTTAGGCATAGGCGAACTAGGCGACCGCCTAGGGCGTCATAAAAGCTGACATCGTAAGGGGCGCAAATTGAGTTAACTTAAACTTTACTTCCGTAATTAAAAGCATGATTCACCAACCACTCATGGGCTCGCTTGTTCTACTACAGTTTTCGATTTATAATTTCCTGTACTCTAACAAAACTTGCTTTAATATCCAACGTGAGCACATTTACATGAATGATATAATAAGAAGACATATAAAAAGTCTAAACTTAGACTAATTCCTCTCACTATAAAATACAGGCTTTCCCAAGAAATCTCGCGATATGCGGAATGACTGCAGTTGCCTTGGTAACTCGTGCTCGACGTAAACTATCTGTAAAACTTGCACTCTGAGGGAAGAGGAGTACTTTTTGCCAGGTTATGTAATCCGTAGATTACATAGGGAGTTAAATGACCGTGTTTTATCCTATTCGTAAGCGTAATAGGAGTTAGAATGTATGAATCTCTGCGAAGAAACTGCTATCGAAGAGAAATGAAGAGCGCGAATTACGGCAGATGAATCAGAAGAGACGGCGCAGCATCACCTGAGGCCAGGAGAAGGTTGTATGCAAGGTGTGTAACAACAAGTACCATCATTTTTATACGTTTTGGTGTGCCATCATGTCTGATACCAAGTAATGGTCATGGAGTTTCGCGATTTTTGAAAAGTTAAGAATATTGGTGGTATTAATATACAATATTAGCAATTAATAGCGATGCCACCGTTGGGGGGGGGGCGGCATATAATAGTACAAGTACAGTATAGCGTAGCATAACTAAGGGGGATGCAGCATGGCATAGCTAACTAGCTCCAAAGAACGGAGAGATGAACTGAAAACTGAATTAAAGGAAAACAGCGTATTGTGAATGTAGCTACTGGCTTCATCAAGTTCTAGAATATTTTTAAATATTTGTTGTTGAGGAGTAGTAGTAGTAGTAGTTTTTTTCTTTAGTTTGTACAACATCTTAATGCAAGAAATCTGGATAAAGCCTAAATAATGGAAGGCAAAGGTTAAATACTGCTTTTATAGAGTTAAAACGTTGGTAGAATATCAGAATTTGTGTTAATGTGCATTTTATGAAGGATATGAAGTCTGAAACGCAAATGTATGCATTTAGAGACTTTACTCCTCAGTTATTTGTCAGAAAAAAACAGAAATTTGAAGAAGAACAGATCAAAAATACCAGGAAAAAAATTTCGACAGTTGAGAGGTATAGTTTTTGCAATTTTAGTCTCTTGCAGCACAGTACAGATGACAAATGATTAATATGAGCATAAAATAGTACTTGTATACAGTGTTATATATGATTACAAAACATGCATGTGAAAATAACAGTGAAACAAATGACGCCTGAAACCAGTAAAGCATAAGCAGGAGAGAGGCTTAGGAGGGATTTGGAAACGTAGATGAAGAGGAAGGAAGGAGAGTGAAGGTTAGAAAGGAAAATGGGATGGTGGTGTTTAGCACTATTACCCAGATGCTAGTAGCAGACCTTGCTCTATACCTCTAAACCTCTTAGAGTAAGAAACCTAGACAAAGCCAGAGATAATGGGGAGGGGGTGTGCAAAGGCTAAAAAATAGGGACAATTTTTAAATATTGCTTTTACAAACTTAGAAAGTTGATAGAATAACAGATTTTGCATTGACATACATTTTCTGAATGTATGAATAGTCTGCAACCCATATATATGTAATTATTTTCTGAGTCCATTCCTCAATGATTTGCCAGAAATCACAATTTTATGAGAAACAGATCAGAAATATGAAGCAAAAATCTAGACATTCTGTAAAAATCTGTAAAGTTGAGAGGTATACTTTGCTGATATACAGCTGACAGCATAATTTATGCAGGCCCCCTTATCCCTGTCATATGTATTTTCTGAATATTCATTAGAAAAGTGATTGGTTAACAGAGTAGCTAATCAAAGTCACCATGTATTTAACAATACATTTTGTTGATGAAATTCATATAATGTTAAAGTTCTTTCCTCAAGAATTCTGGACAGAGGAAGAAAATTATAGTTTTTATTTTAATAGTTAATAAATTCTCTTAAAAAGAGCCCAGCAGGATTTGTATCAGCATGTATTGTTCTTCACAAGTACGTATGTCTCTCTAATGTAGCTCGTGGAACATCGAAATTACATTATTGCAAATAGGGATGTTGGCTTTCCCAAAAGGGAATAATTACACATTTTTTTGCATTTAGCTTCAGTCCGTGACTTTGGCACCAATCATTAGTCTGTGTTAATCCTTTTTGTAGTACCACTGGGGGACTCCGTGATTGCACCCAATTTGCAGTCATCGGTGAACTTGGTCAGATACAGGACATCCATGTTTGCCTAGACTTCTGAGAAATAAATTCTGAACAGTAAATGGCTCAGCATGGAACCCTGTGGTACGACACTTTTGCTAGATGTGAATTCACCCACTTTGACAGTATGTGTCCTGTTGGTGAGCCATTTGGCTACCCATCAGTGAAATAAGGGTTTATTCCAATTAATTGAGTTTGTCTATAATACCTATATAATACATGCTCCCCCATGTTTGTGAGCATTATGTATAGAATATTTGAGCCCCTCTTTGGTGTGCTGACTAGCTGTTCCAGGGCATTTGCACTGGCAAGGTCCAAGAACCATGGAGCAAGCAGATTTGTGGTCATGTATTTTCCCCAGTTGATGGTAAGATAATTAAAATTGCCAGTGAGTATGGTGTTGGGCTACATGGTAAGTGATGCCAGTAGGTCCAGGTATGCAGAATCCTTTTCCTGGTTCATTGTGGGGGACCTGTAGCTAGTGAAGATGTGGTAGGGGATTTTGCCTATTGTTAATTGGAGTTGGAGTAGCTTGAGAGAGTCATAGAGGAGACAGGTGCAAGACCATCTGTGGCAAAGCAGTGTGGTCCGTCAACCATGTCCTCCCAGGCTGACAGATATTGGATCCTTACCTTGGACACCAGAAGTTAAGCCAGTTGTTAAAATCAATCATTTTTTGTTGGTATTGTGGCATCCTCTTTGGTGATGGCAAAATGCAGCTCAAAGATAGGCTCATACCTGCCTGAGACACACAATCTAAGAGCTCAGGCATATCTGTATGCATATAGTTCAGTGAGTTATGTCTCAGGTCATGCACACCCACATGGACTATGTCGGAGTTATACTGGTACTTGTGGTAAGTGCTTGAGTGACTTGACTGATCTTGGCACCTGATAAGCAGCTAACTGTAACCTTGTCCTTATCCAGCCTGGTGAGGGGGACATCCATGCGCAGGTTATTTACTTGCAACCAAATGACTGACCAGGAGAAGAATATTTGTTATGAAAGGGAAATGTTTGGATAGCGATTTATTTACAGCTTTTTCTTCAGTGCTGAGAAGAGTTAATTGTGAAGAAACTGTGTGTAGCATTGCTGGCTGGCAACTTGTTTCCTGCCCAGATGTTTAGGGAATGCAGTCCATCAGTTAATGGATCACACCAGTAGTTTGTTCTGTAGCATTTAATAATTATTCATTCACATTTGATTTATTGTTAAACTACTGTTTTAAGCATGAGGCAGATAGAAGTTTTAACATTTCACACAGATGTTTTTTAAAAATGTTTTAAATGTTAGCATTTATATTTTTAACTTGGATGTGCATTATGGTTGTATAGCAAGTAGTATAAAGGCTAAGTGGCCAGGATCACACTTTTGACTGGTCTGTGACAGGGAAGTGAGGTTTAGTGGAGAGAGTGAATTCTTTGGACTGCTGAGCTGGGGTGGGGAACCTAATGCATGTGAAATAAGTGGGCCAGAGTGATATATTTTCTAGGGGGGCATAACAGTGTTATGAAAAAAGAGATCACTAAAAGTATGAGTACATTTCCTTCCTCTTCCTTACAGTTTTCTAGAGGTGGAATCTTGTAATATAGTGATTCATTTCTGTTACATGCTGTGGAAAATAAGTTTAGCTAGTACAGTCATGAGTTAATGGGTTACATGAGACAGCTTGGATTCTGCTGTCACTGGTATATAATTTTATATATTTGTTATGTAGAATGTGTATGCAAAAAGTGTGGTTCAAATATTTATCAGGTACGGTAGTTCAATTTTTGAGGCAGAAAGGACTGTAGAAGAATTTCAAGCGGCAGTATTTAAAACAGTGAATTTTGCTCTAAAGCAGGCTGTTTAAAAAGTTTCCACTTTTCGTGTAGCACATACTATTTTGTTAACAGTTTATTTATTTTGACTAGTAATTGAAAATGTTACTGATATGTATCTGTTTTTTTCCCATTATACATATGAGAGCATAATATAACAGTTCTAGGCAAAATCTACAATTTGGAATTAAAATGCATGTTGACCCCAATCTTCCTGCTCACGTTTCAGGTCTGTTTTAATCGGCAGTAATTGTATGCTGAATGTATGACCAAACTAAGGACACTGCAATGTTTGATTTAGTTTTATGTGCTTTAATACAAACCTTATGCCTTTTACCTGATACCTCAAGTCACTGACAAAGTAGTTGGTAACTTTTATTCTCAGTGTTAGAAATGCTTTGCTGGTCTGCAAAAGTTGCATGCAGTTGGATGGATCTTTTAGTAGCTTTTGACTGAGTTAGCCATACAGTCTTGTATCACACTTGAAATTGGTACTTGCACTTGCTAAATGAAGTGAGACTTAATGAAAAGTGTGTTTAATTTCTGTACGCTATGATTTTGATTCCAGAGTATGGAATTACTGAATTTTCACATGCTGTAACACAGAATACAAAGCAGTCCATCATATGGATGGATGTATAGGTACCGCAGTTTGCTTTCACTTCATCCCCATTTCCTTTCATCAATGGTTAATCCTTTTCAGTGTTTCCTACACTGCTTGGGCACCAGAGGTGTATCTAGAGGTGATTTTTGTTTTAAAACCTTTGTTTACACATGGTCCGACTTGGAATGAGACCAACTTTCAGTTGCCTGGGGAGAAATGCTCCAGATGCATGTCTGACATATAGCTAGAGATAGAGAGGCATTGAGATTTATGTTGGTGTTCTTTTGGGTGCATTCACTGTCAGTATTATGGAACTCTGTATTGCAAGCAGTTATGATATATTCTTTTTAAATGCACCTTGCAAAAAAGTTAATACAGTCTTTCATGACTGTAGAGAAACTCTACACTAGCAACAGATCAAGCAGGTTTATTAAGGAGCATTCAGCCTTCAATTGCAGTCTTAAGGTGTCACAGTAGGACTGTTTTTTCATGCATTTAAACATTGAAAGAACTGGAGTGGGGTGTGTGGGAGTGGCCAATATGTGGGTGTAGTGCAAATAGGGGTGTGGCTTGAACATGGTGTGGGTGGGGCTTAAGGGGTGCCAGAGCAGTACTTCGCCTAGGGTGCCATTTCAGCTAAGGCCGGCCCTGCAGCTGGGTGAGTATATCAATGATACATGAGTGGGGGGATTCTGTCAAAGGCCTTGGCTAAGTCTAGGTAGACCATATGGACAGATTTGCCCTCATCCAGGGCTTTACTGACTGTCTTGAAGAAGTCTACCAAGTTTAACAGGCATAATCTCTCCTTGACAAAAGCAAACTAGGTGGGGATGAGCATTTGGAGGTTACATATATCTTTGTTGATAAGGTCCATGATGATTTGTTCCATGGCATTGCAAATAAGGCTGGTCAGGCTAAGACTAAGGTCTGTAGTTCCCTAGGTCTGTGGACGATAGCTGTTTTCTATTCTTTCGGAATGAAACCGGTGTTTAGGCTGTGATTGAAACGCGTGCCCAATGGTGATGATAATTCCTGGTTTAACCCATGTAGAACACGGCCTGGGATGTTGTCTGGTCCCATAGATCCTGCATTTTTGGCCTTGGAGAGGGCATTTAACACATGCTCCCTGGAGATACTAGGTGAGGGACAGGTGTTAAAGATGCTTTGGGGTATATGTTGCGGGGACAGGGAAGTGAAGTTTTCACTGAACCTGACAGCCAGCAGGTTTTCTATATCTAGAGGTTGTGTATATGTAGTACCATTAACTATGAGTTCAGTGCAAATCTGGGCCTTACCTTTGAGTTTACGGATGTAACTAAAGAAAGTCTTGTGGTTGTTCTTAGTTAGGGAAACTAATTTGGATCCGTAGTTAGCTTTTGAGGACTTCACTATGAGTCTTATTTGCTTGTTTAAGTTGAAGAGGGAGTGTTTCTGGTTTTGAGACCTTTCCTTCTTACTCTTGTTTCACTGCTTAATGGAAAAAATCTTCAAAACTACAGTGGTGCATTTTCAAGGAATGCGAATTTCAGTACATTTTCAATGAGTGTGAGTTTTAGTGCATTTTCCAGAAATGTGACCTTCAAAGGAAGAAAAGGTTACTGTTGTTCATGATAAGTTTGTTCTCAACATGCATCTGTTTTGTTTAGCAAATCGCCATCAGTATTTGTGCTACAGAAGTTTAACCATGATCTGGCTCTGCTCAAGGGTAGCTGTTTTGTCATAAAGGGTGGTATAAGAATTAAGAGCTGTTATCTTCAACTTGCTTATGTTAGCAAATATATCCCTGCATCTAGAAAATGTGGATACTGTTGCATATCTGTTTCTAGTGGTATTACTACTCTTTTCATACAATGAAAAATCAAGTTCAGTTTGTAAAAGGTTCAGTAATTTGTTTTAAGTTACCATTTGGAGGCAAAGCCTGCAAGAGGAAAGCAGTTGTTTTTAATATGTGTATGCTGCCATCTAGTGGTCAATTGGCAGAAAACATAACATGCTTCTTTATTTGTTTATTGGAATTTGCTATTTATACAGTTAGAAATGAAAGGATGATATTAGCTCTCAAATGAACCTCAAACCCAAGACCTCCAGAATACTGTGAGAGTGTCACTACTACTGAACCGACACAAGACACTGGAAAAATATATGATAAGTTTTCCCTTTAGAGTCTTATCATCTCAACAAGGAAACCCCCAGCACAGTGATCAAAATCATATTCACTCACAAATACAGAGAAAGATCTTTGCTGTGGCACTGTTAGAATTACGCATGTGCAAGGATAATACTAGGTCTATTAGTAGTGTCAGAGCAGTAGGCTTTCTCTGTATTTGTATGTGTGTGTTTGAAGTCTTATTATTCATGCAGTGTTCATTCTAAAGCATGTAGACTCCATTGATTTACATTTTAGTGTGTTTTTGCTTGGCTCATAGAATGTTCTGCAATGACAATGAAAAACACATCTGAAACAGATGAAGTACAAACTATTTGCCTTCATCTTTGTAGCAATACACAGAAGTGTGTGTGTGTGTGTGTGTGTGTGTGTGTGTGTGTGTGTGTGTGTGTGTGTATGTATATATGTGTGTATGTATATGTATATATATATATATATATATATATATATATATATATATATATATATATAGATAGATAGATAAATATATGTGTGTGTGTGTGTGTGTGTGTGTGTGTGTGTGTGGGTGTGTGTATTTTATGTGTATTTACTTTGAAACAACAGAAAACAAATTCATGGTCTCTGCGTATGCTATAGAATTCAGTACTTAAATATAAAACACAAAGCTTTTGGATAAAATAATCCTACATCAGTGTAAAAGCATTTAAAAAACAAACACTCCATTAAGTAGTGCTTTCAAACAGTCATGAGACACAACCCAACCTATCATGACAGCCCCTTAATTAAACAACTAATTACTTTATAAACACAGTGTATCTATTTCCAAAGAAAAATACAGTGCAAGGATATTTAATTTTAAACAAGATTGTTTATATTTTAGCACAAATTTTTGCTTATTGTGATATTAATTCCAGGCAGATTATCAGCTTGTAGTCTGATAATCCATTTATATTCACTTAGTTCCAGCTTATTATCCTAGTCGTCACCTCTGGAGCTTAGGGAATCTACCTCAATCACTCTAAACTTAAAGTCGCGCTCAGAGCCACTATCCAGTATGTGTTTCACTAATGCTTTAATTTGAATGCCCATACATATCTCAGAATGATGTTCCATCATTTGTTACTTTAAATTTCTCTTGGATTTGCCAATATAAAAACCTTTACATTTTTTGCATGTAGCAAGATAAACAATATCTGTTGTATTGCATATCGCTGAACATTTAAAAGTATATTCCCTCCTGTTCTAGGATGCATAAAATATTCTGTGTGCATATAGTATCACAGCAACAGCAGTTGTAACAAGGCAAAGTTCAATATTTTCTTCTGAAATTTCTCCTAACATCAAACTTCATATCTTTATAACATAAACAATGTTTTAAACTGGAACAGTATCTTTAAGCAAGCTTGGTCGTTCCCCAATAAATCATCTGAGCTCAGGCATAGCTTTTAAAATGTCCTGATTATTCACTATTATATTTTTAACTGCCCAGTGCACCTATTATAGGTAGTTAAATAGTGCATAGTTTTCTGTGCATCATTACTATGACGACTCATGCTATATAAACTTTCCTGAAAGAAATAAGGCTTTATAGTATGATTCATTTCTTATAATGTCTCATCCCTATTTTTTTGTAATAAATCATAATCACATTCCCTTTCGCTCTATGACCCTTTCATTCATTTTTTAACACATCCTGCAGTATCTGTGTTCAACCTATTGGGTCATGAGTATTGACTCTTCACAATGCTTTTCAATGTATACTTAGCATGCATACTATGATTATGCAAACATCTATTTTCCTGGACTTCTCTTCAATGAATACTTGTATTACTTGCCACACCATCAAAACGTATGTTAACATGTAAATAATTAATCACATTTGCTGAACAATTCATCTTAAAATTTAAGAATTCTGTTCAGTTATTCAAGAATTCTATAAAGTCAGTAAGTTCCTCAGGATTACCTTCCCAGATAAAAACACATCATCCACAAATCTTTTGAAGAATGGAATCTTCCTTGTTCTGGCCCATTTAAACATATTGCTCTTCCTATTTACTCAGTGTAAGGTTGGCATATGTTTTGGCGATGGGAGTACCCATCACCACACCTGCTATTTGGTGGTACAACTGCTCTTTAAAAATAAATATATTATTCAATAAAAGTAGCTCTAAATGCTCACAAATTGTTTCTATTTTTCTGTTTGGTAACAGTTTATACTGATCTAGTAACTCTCCAATAGCTTCAATTCCATACTGATTCAGAATTACAGTAAACAATTATGTAATGTCCAGAGCTGCAAAATAAAACTCACTAAATGTCTTATATTTATACCACTCCTGAAGTTATATCAGAAAATGACCAGAGTCTTTGATGTAACTTTTCACATAAGTAAGAAACTTAGTATATCCTAAAGATATAGAGAAATTGTCTCCATCACCCATCCCCTGCCTAAGACAATAAGTCAGGTATCTTCGGGAGCCTGTACAATGCTGGAGTCACTGGACATGGTATATTAAAACAATTAAATATCACTTTGGAAATGTCATTCATTGTCTGCAGTTCATAGATACACATATTAATATTAATAGTACATTTCTTAACATCCGAGGATAAAACTTTCTTAGAAGTATTCTCATCAGATAGAAATCATTAATTCATGACAAATAGTCATCCTTATTCATAACTACTCTTGATCCACCCTTGTCTGCTTGCTTTATAATAAAATCAGATATTTTGTAAATTAATTAAAGTTTCCTGTTCATCTTTACTTAGTTAAATTATAAAATTTCATCCTATCTTTCTTTTCATACAACTCATATATCTGTTGTTCACAGATAGCATGAAAAAAAAATTATAACAGTGGTGCTTATTGGTACAAATTTAGTAGAAGTTCTACATACCTGCAAATGTGATGGTGTTAAGTCTTTAAAAATTAACGTCAAATTCAAATTCCTAGTGAATGCTTTCAAGTCAGTAAGTACATCTACAACAGTATCTGAATTTGATGGTACAAATCTTATTCCCTTCCTTAGCAAGGAAATATCAGACGATGAGAGTTCCAGGCTTGACAAATTTATCACTGGGCAGCTATTCATTGACTGTGATGGTTAGACCAAGTTCTCATCTGTGAACTGCTATAACCTCCTTTTCCTCCTGGTCTTCTTTGTGGATGACCTCTTGAGACATCTCAACCCAGTCTTACCACTTTCTCAAGCAGATTGGGATGGTATTGGATTTATGGATGGTTACCCATAAATTTTACTCTGGGGTTTACCTGCTTTTCCTTTCTTGAATGGTGGCGGTAGGGAGGTACAGCATGAGTTTGGGTATTGGCAAGGGGTAAATGATGTTGTATGTCCTATGATCTTGTAAGGTAAAATTACTAGTGTGTCTCCTGTCAGACACTGGAAAGTCTCCTTAGTGAGGTTGCTTACTTCTGCACAGACTTCTATGCAGCCTGTGTGATTCCATGTGATAATATCACACATCTACAAACTTTTGTGTGACAGCTCTGCCAATGAAGTAGTGGTCAGCTATGTCCTAGCCATGAAGGTGATGGTAGCTCAGCCACTGAGTGACCCACCTTTGACTGATCATTTTCACACAGCATTGTGATTACTGGCTGCAAGAGAGACCACTAAGACACTGTTCAGCTGGTATAAATACCATTCCTAGTACTTGAATGTAGAAATGTATCCTGTTTACCAGTAAATCATTATGCAAAGAATAGATGACTACCACACCTCACCGATTTCTGAATCGCACAGCCATGTTTGATGTTGAATTTGAATACAAGATGGCTCTCATGTTTATAATATCTCTCATTTGCATGTCATTGCACAGGTGTTTACCTACAGTGTACACTATGTTATTTTCTTGGTAGCTGTGTTCTGCAACATCTTTCTTCATCATCCTTTACCTACGCTTCCCTTTTCTGCATGCTGTTTCACCTAATGTAGCATGCTAATTATTTCTGAATACTGAATCCTGGCATCATTCCAGGTAGCTTTCTACATGACATCAAAATAACCTGGTTAAACCTTTACTTGTTATATACCTACTATATTTGTAGTACTTATATTTACATCATTGGATCAAGCTACAGTAGTCCCTATTCTTAAAAGTTGCATCTCTTCAAACACAGTTAGTAAACAAGAGACCCTGGTATTCATAGGTTTTAAAATTATACAAATATGAGTCTCCCAGAGAAAGATAATAGGGACCTATTACTCCCTGACCTTCAGAAAAATGGGATAATTGAAACTAGATTGTGTGTTTTAAACTTGCAGCCTTATATTTTTAATTCCATAGCACTCCATAAAGGTCTTTATGTCCATACAGCATATACTGATTCGGCTAAGACCTTCAAAATAAGAAGCTTTTTTTTATTTTTGACTGTGGGCTGGCAAATATTTATTGGTGTCTCAGTACTCTCTGCTGTGTTATTTGGGGCATTTTTCTGACTTCAAGGTAGGAAAGGAACAGTCAGTCTCTAATAATACAGATTACTGAAAATCTGACAAATCTATTTAATGCAATGTATATGGGTCTTGTACAATAAGGATAATGACATGTATAGCTGGTGTGAGTGTAGAAAACCCCTGAATACCAAAGGAAATCACAAACAAGTTATACCAGGCATACTTCTCAACTTCCATGCTCAAGAATCTGGAACAAAGCTTAAAATAATGAGGGACAAAGACACAAATTCATGGACAATTTTTAAATATTACTGTAATTCTCTTAGAATGCTAATATAACAAAGGTTTTGGACCAGCATTCATTTTCTGAAGAATAAGAAATATGAAATTCTAATGTCGTGTGTTATTGACTATCTATAATCCTCAATGATTTAACAGAAAATCAAAAGAAAATTATGAGGGCAGGACAAAAATATGAAATAAAATCAAGGAAGTTGTAAAATATCAGGGACAGCTGAAAGGTATGTGTCTAAGGCTGATCTTATGTTGGATAAAAGAACATGATGATCCTTAAAGAAAGCTTGCAGACAATATATACAAATAAGGTAGTCCACAAGCCTTCATGTATGTGTGCACGCATGTGTGTGTGTGTGTGCGTGTGTGTGTGTGTGTGTGTGTGTGTGTGTGTGTGTGTGTGTGTGTGTGTGTGTGTGTGTGTGTGTGTGTGTGTGTGTGTGTGTGTGTGTGTGTGTGTGTGTGTGTGTGTGTGTGTGTGTGTAGAATACAGATCTGGGATTCCACTACCCTTTCTGCCACCTGCTGTCCTGCATGAAGGGGGATGGTAGAATTGGTATTGCAGTCGATAAAAATGTTTTGGACCTTGACAATAGTTTCAGGTGTGGGCATGTAGAAATTAGCTGACATCCCTAGTATGATAATCTCTAAAATCTCTAATATGTTTGCATGTGTTTGCATAACTAATAAACATATTTAAGCATGTGGAAGGTTTGTGGCCTGCACTGTGGTGGCAGGGCAGGTATCTTACATCCTTCTAAGTTGGGAACTGCTGATTGAGGGCTCAGTGTCTGTTATTCTAAAAGTGTATTAGTTCTGGTTTAAGCACTTGGGCTTCAGGCCAGTTATTTTACATTAAGAAGGTTCGTGGTCTGCACTCTTGTGGGAGGAGAGGCTGGACTCTGCCCTTCTGAGCTGGGAATTTCTGGTTAAAGGCTTATAGTGCCTGCATATTTGAACTGTTTCTTACTAAATTGGTACACCTTGTTTGCTGTAGCATAGACTAGATCCAGGCCTGCTGAATCTAGCTTTGTTTGTATAACTTGAGCACTAATCCAGGCATTCTTTAAAGTATTCAATTGTATTTATTACTGCTTGGTAGTAACTTGATTAAAGAGTCGCTATCATTCTAAGTCTTTTGGATTAAGCACTTGGGCTCAGACCAGTTGTTTTACATTAGGAAGGTTTGTGGCCTGCACTGTGGTGGCAGGACAGGTAGCTTACATCCTTCTAAGTTGGGAACTGCTGATTGAGGGCTCAGTGTCTGTTATTCTAAAAGTGTATTAGTTCTGGTTTAAGCACTTGGGCTTCAGGCCAGTTATTTTACATTAAGAAGGTTCGTGGTCTGCACTCTTGTGGGAGGAGAGGCTGGACTCTGCCCTTCTGAGCTGGGAATTTCTAGTTAAAGGCTTATAGTGCCTGCATATTTGAACTGTTTCTTACTGAAATTGGTGCACCTTGTTTGCTGTAGCATAGACTAGATCCAGGCCTGCTGAATCTAGCTTTGTTTGTATGCTTGTTTGCTTGTTATTTCCCTGAAAGGCTAATTCCACTTAAAACACAGCTTTTCAGCGCTTCTGTGGATCCCTAGTGACATCTGCATTGCTTACTGTACTTATTTCCTTGTTTCACTTGAAAAAAAGTTACTGTTTGTCATTTTTGCATTTAAGTTGTGTGTAACACATTACATTTAAGTTACCTGGCACTTGCTCACTAAAGCAATTATATAAGTCAGCACTAAAAAATTAAAAGCACTACACCCTCACAAACTCCCCTTGAGTACCTTCTTCCCCATTGGCCCTTTTTTTTCAATTATAAAGGAATTCCCAATACTATTCTAGCATGTCCAAAGGTCAGTTGTCAATCTCCTCTCCTATCCAGCTGGTGAATCTGGGAATCTTGATGCAATGTTACAACTGCCTCATGTACACAGACAACCCTCTCCTCCTCCCAACAAATTCCAACACATGTGAGAGATGCAACCATATAGCCAAACTGGAGGCTAAGCTCTCTCAACACAGTACTGGCGAAACCTGTCAGGAAGAGAAGGAAACCACACTCACTACAATTCCAGTCTCACATAGACCTTCCATGACAGCAAACCAAACACATAAACACACAAAAACATACTCGGATGCTCTAAATAAAAATCTGCCTAAGCAGAAGAGACCTCCAAAGCAGACACCCAAGCAACCGCTACCCCAAAACAAAACACATGCAACACATAGCTCACAAAGCCAGTGTGCCAAACAGTCACAGCCCTTAAGGCTAAACAACACACCTGATACACTTGTAATAGGTGACTCTATCGTCAGGCACACTGACGTCCCACCCACCAGGCTGAACAAGGAGAAGGTCACGGTGAGCTGCCTGTCGGGCGCTAGGATCTGCCACATAACACAAGCACTCAGGTCACTCCAAGGCAAGTACAAACATGACTCAGTCATTGTCAATGCTGGTGTGAATGACCTGAGACGTACCTCCCTGGACTACATGAAAAGAGACATAGAGGAGCTCTCTGAGCATGTGGCCCAGGCCGGTATGACCCTGACCTTGAGTAGCATCTTACCCTCACCAAGAATGATGCCACAATATGAAGACAAGATGATCAATTTCAACAATTGGCTTAAGTATTGGTGTCATTCAAAGGGGATCCAATGCCTGTCGGCCTGGGATGACATGCTCGACAAGCCACGATGCTTCGTTAGGGACGGCTTGCACCTGTCACCCCAGGGCTTTCGGATATTGGCAAAGGCTCTTGCTACCCCCATAGTGCCTTTTTTAGGCAAGGCTCAAAAGACAAACCCACCTCCATAGGTATCACAAGGGATAAGAAACTAAGAGTAATGCTACTCAATGCCAGAAGTCTAAACCTCAAGATGCATGCACTCGTAACTCTCCTTAGCATGGAGAACATCGATATCTGTGCAGTAACAGAAACCTGGTTCAAGGTTCCCGAGAGCACCCCAGCACTACCAGGTTATACCTCATACCATGCTTTTCAGCCCCAAAACTTGGACAGAACCAGAAAAGAAGGGGGGGTATCAATATTCGCCAAAGATACCCACACCTCCAGGTTGGTGGCACAGCACGAAGCATTAAAGACTATCCATGTGCAACTAACAGTGGGTAAAACTGCCTTCCAGTTTATAGACTGCTACAGACCACCCTCCCAAACCCAGGAACCCCACTCGGCCTTCCTGAGAACACTGGAAAATATGAAGATCTCTCCAAACACCATTATATTGGGTGACTTCAACTACCCAAACATAGACTGGGAGCATTACTCTAGCTCCAACATCCTAGCCCAAAGGTTCCTAGAATTTATAAACTCAAATGCTATGGAACAACTTATTACCAGTCCCACAAGAGGGGAAAACATACTGGACCTGATCATCACCAACATGGGGACTCTATGCTCCAGATCAGAAGTGTATCCCTCACTGGTAAGATCAGACCATAAACTAATCTCACTGGATATTCACATCCCGACCCCACCCCCTGCCCAGAAAACCACAGTGAAAAACTTCTCTAAAGCAAATTTCACACTCCTGAAAACCGAGGTGGAATCCTTCAAAGCCCCCGGGCCTGTGGAAAATATGGCCCAGACCGCATAATCCTTTATAAATGCATTCTATGAACACCTTCAGGAATGTATGGATTATGCAATCCCAAATAAAACCAAGACCCAATCCTCCAAAGGCAGACGTCCTGTCTGGTGGACCCCAGCCATAAACAAACTATACAATAGAAGGAGGAAGCTACTACATGATAGAGCAAAATCCTAAAAAGGGAAGGCATCTCTGATCAGTGTTAGCAAAAAACTTCAGGTACTCATAAAATCGTCTAAGGCCAGCTTCGAGAGAAAAATTGCACAGGACACTAAGGATAATCACAAGTCTTTCTTTAGTTATGTTAGGAACCTGGGTGGGAATTCCCAGATATGCTCAGAATTAGTCCAAAATGACAAAAAATACACCGAACCCACAGACATTGCCAACATCTTAGCTGACAGGTTCAGCGCAAACTTCTCCGCCCTCCCCACCAAAAGGGCAAATATATATCCCAGGAGAGTGCTGTTCCCCTGACATCTCAGATGCTCAGGTAAGAGCCGCCCTCTCCAAAGCAAAAAACACAGCATCAATGGGACCAGACTGTGTCCCGGGCTGCGTCCTACATGAACTCCAAGAAGAGCTAAACCCAACATAACATAAAACTACTGTTCAATCTCAGCCTTACCACAGGTTATGTACCCAAAGAGTGGCGTACAGCAACAGTGGTCCCTCTCCACAAAGGTGGTACGTCAACGGATCCTGGAAACTATCACCCCATAAGCCTGACTAGCGTGGTCTGCAAAGCTATGGAAAGGATCATCATGGACCTCATAAAAAAAAAAGATAGTGGGGACCTACAGACACTGGATCCTACCCAGTTTGGCTTTGTTAAGGGCAGATCCTGCCTCTTAAACCTGGTCAATTTCTTTGAAACAGTCACCAAGGCCATTGACGAGGGGAAGGTGGTCCACACAGCCTACCTGGACCTCGCAAAAGCCTTCGATACAATACCCCACTCGGGCATTATAGATAAGCTCACCAGCTTAAATATAAACCCTTATGTCACTAGATGGCTCAAGGACAGAACCCACATGGTTAGAATTGCTGGAGCCATGTCAGACTCCAAACCAGTTACAAGTGGCGTCCCACAAGGCTCAGTCCTGGGACCTCTCCTGTTCGGTATATATTTCTCGGAGGTATAGGCCAACACGGAAGGACTGTGGCTGACCAGGTTTGCAGATGACTGCAAACTGGGCGCTATAATCGACTCTCCAGCTGACACAAGCATCCTCCAAAAGGGCCTCATAGAAACAGACAACTGGTGCCAGAGCCATGGCCTCAAGCTAAATGCCAAAAAGTCTATAGTCATCCCCTTTGGCAAAAACAAAGTGCCCACAAATTACCACATAGGTGGTAATTCATTAAGTACGGAAGAAGTAATTAGGGACCTGGGGACCCAAGTTGATTGCAATCTCTCATTTGACAACCACGTGGCCAAAGTGGTTAGAAAAACATTTTATATAGCCCACCTAATCATGAAGGGATTCACATCTAGATCAAGGGAGGTCATCATGCCACTTTACTCATCCCTCATCAGGCCCATAATTGAGTACAATGCCCCTTTTGGGATGTACCTTACCAGACACCTGCAGCAACTGGAAAGACCCCAATAGTACCTCACCAAGAGGATCAAAGGGCTCAAACAGATGCCATATGCTGCCAGGTTAAAGAAACTCCAGCTCTACTCAGTGGCATACCGCCTGCTCAGAGGCGATCTGTGCCTGACGTATAAAGCCATGTCCAACCCAGAATTAATGGACATGCTGCACCTCAGAAAATCCAAATCCCATCAAGCTGACTTGAACCTCAGCACTGAAATAAATAGGACATGCTGGAGGGACAGAGTCATAACCCAGAGGCTCCCTTCACTGGGAAAAAATCCCAGTCCCAGTTAGCAGAGTCCTCTCATTGACTCTCAGAGAGGAATCTTGATGAGTGGATGGGGAATCATAGGTTTACCCTGGGTATCACTTCTGTGTCACTGTTAGACAGAGGCACAGTATACTAACCTCGAAAAAGGGCATAACAAAATTAATTTAAAATGGGTGGCGAAAGCCAAACACACTCTGGCTAGGCTTATAAATGCCCAAGGGTGGATAGCCTAGTATGAACCTAAGAACCTAAGAACCTTGCTTGCCTAAACCCAAATTAAGTGGATTATGCCAGGACTCTGTCATAATGAAACTGTAGTACAATACATCCTGTCTTATTCAGTATTTTTGCTCCAAAGATGTCACGGCATAGTCTGGTAAGGAATCTGTAGTGCATTGTTCCTTCAGCAAACATTACTACTGACAACCATAACATGCTATCCATAGAGATTCTCAAAGGTATACAGTATGCATACACAAAATGGTGTGACAAAAGAAAACTATCCTGCAATAAGAAGGATAAATGATTAATTTTTTTACAAATAATCAGGGCACATGCAGCATGCTCCTGTGAATGTACAAGATCCACATGTCTAACTTCATTGGTATTAGATCAAAAGATTCTTTAAGCCTGTGCAGTGAAAGGCACTACGCAGGTGCATAACAAGATGTAAAACTTTTAACAAAAAAAATGTGATACTATAACAGCCAACAGAACACATGTACAATATTTACATTGTTATTCTCTGTAACTGTACATCTTTATATTTTAATACAGTATTTGGAGTTTAGCCTGTGTTATGAAATCATGCGGGATAGCAATTCCATAAAAGCACAGCTTTATTCAAATTTTTTTTTGTTACTATTTGTGATAATTCTTGTTTTATGCATTACCCTTGATAGCAACTATTTCTCTTGAAGTGATAGGTGTTGAAGTTTTTTTTTCCTGTTCTAAATCATTTTCTAATGTGTTATTGAAGGCTCTGTAGTGTTTGTTTAGTACTGACCCACCTTATACAACTTTCAGTACAGGATTCTACCCAGATCTTCATTTCTCTTGTGATATTCTGTTTTGATCTTATAAGATTTACCTTTATTTTCATATGTTTGTTTCCTAAATTTGGGGCTATCAAGCACACCCATGAAAATTTGGTAATTTGTCCCAAAATATGCATCATAATTCTTCTTTTGGCCTTTCCTGGTTAGGGGTCGCCATAGTGGATCATCTGTCTGCTCATGATTGGCAGTGGAGTTTTACGGTGTCGAGTTGCCAGCCCGGCACCCAACCTTCCACAGAAGGCACACACTCACTCACACCTAGTGCCAATTTAGAGTGTCCAATCCACCTATTGCATGTCTTTGGGATGTGGGAGGAAACAGGAGCACCCGGAGAAAACCCACGTGACCACAGGGAGAACATGCAGACTCTGCACAGAATACACCCCAGCCGAGAGTTGAACCAGATATCTTCTTGCTGTGAGGCGGCAATGCTAACTGCTGCACCACTGTGGCCACCCCCAAAATATGCAGCATAATACAATATTTAAAATGGTACACAATTCTTATAGAGCTTATATTCCTAAGCATGTAACAATAAATCACAAAAATCAATGTATTATAGACAACATGACAATCATAAAAATGAATAAATAAATTAACACTAAAATTGCTCACTTGTAATAGTCTATTATAATTAAGCAAAAATTCCAGTGACATTTGATATGAACATCAGAATGGTCATGCAATAAGAAACAATACAAGAATAAAGAATTCTAGAAAGTTAATAACATCATATTAAAGAGCTGTATATCATGAACTGTATTAAATAATAAGAACAGGATTCAGACAGGTATTACTCATTGTGTAAGGTTGCCGCATCAAATGAGTTGTTTTTGGATGATTTCAGAGGCAATATGGCTATGCAAAGTATGAGAATCTGAGCTAATCTGAGCTGCTCACTCCATAATGCAAACCAGTTATAGTACAGAGAGCATCTCATTTGTGGTTCTAACCGATATCTGATACAGATCTAGAACTTCACATCTGCCAATACACCTTTATTGTAGTACAGTGGGAAAATAATGGCCTATAGAGTGACAGCTCAGTGTCCTGTTCAATTTCAATGGCCTACTGATCAGCTTAAGGAATAAACTGTTCTTAGGGGTTGTGCAGTACATTGAATGCAATGTAAGAAGGTGATGTATGTGCTACTGTTATAAGCACTGCAGCCTGTGCTGAGGGAGGAGGTCACATGTTTCAAAGAGTGCACAGTGTTACAGCCTATGTACCTGGGTGTTATATTCTGCAAGAGGTACTTGGGCTTGTGCTGCACTCCTGAGTGTGTTGTCCTTTGGATGAGATATTAAACCAAAGCCTCATCTGCCTGAGTTGATGGTAGCACAGGTGGATGCAAAGACCCCATGGCATCTGTTGAGAAGATTATGGTAAGTTTCCCAGAGCCCTGGCCAATTTTACCCTACTTGTATAAATACCACCTTATGTCTCTCCTTAAAGCAGGCTGCTAGTCAATGGGACTAACCTGGTTAACAAAGAGTAAATAAGTATAAAATAAAATAAATAAATACATTTTTAAATTTTCTTGCCTATTTTTTGATTATTTGGAAAAGATTTTGTGTTGCAATCAGCCTATTTTTTTTTTTTGTATTCTTAATTGTATATGCACTGAACAAAGATTCTCTGCTTGATGCACAGAAGCAAACCCATCAGTTACAAAGCAGCTCTTTATTAGAAATTCTTCTTATAATTTAAGAAGTCAGCAGAGCTTTCATTTGCAAAAATCTCTGTGAACCTTAACTTCCGCAGAGAATGGATTTAGCAAAGTTCCTCCTAATATCTGGAATTTTGGCAATGAAATGTGCAAAATAGTTTGATAGTTTTTCAATATTTCAAACTATGAAAGTCGCACCTTGCAAAAAGATAGAAGTGCATTTGCTCTAGGCATCTTGGCTATGACACGTACTTTTACAGGACTGATGACTTTGCCATTTGTTTACAACTCAGAAACTCATTCCATCACAGCTGATTTACTTTAGAAATTCTGTAAACATTTCCTAGAGGATGTATTGGTAGATAATTGGCATCATTATCATCACTACCTTCCAGATTGCTGAGTTTTGATGCTGGGGTCTGGTACCTTGCTTTTGTTGAGTCAGGTGCTGTTGGGGAGTTCTCCAGCTTGCTACATCTTGTAACATTATAGCATTTTCATTTTTCCTTATAAGCCTACTTTAATGGGTACTTTGCATGTGGTACCACAACCTGTATCTGAGATGCTGAATACTTTTTGGATGAGTCATTACCCTCGGTAAAATCTCTGGACATCATCTAGAGTGAAGTGTGTCATCTTCCTGCCAGAGTAGCTATTTGTTTTTGTCGATTTTTTAAGAGGCCTCCCAAATATCAAGTCTTTGCATTAATTATTTTTAGTGTCTGATAAAGTTGTGTTATTCTTCAGGCGTTTTGATATGGGCTAAGTATTAGGTTTATGTAACTTGGATATATGCTCTAGTGAAATTCTTCTTGGCTCAGTTTTGAGCAACAGGGTAATTTGGAAATTTAATGAGTAATTTCATTGTAATGGCTTGTGACCCTAGTGGTGTTTTTATTTTTTTGTTTTGTTTTGTTTCTTGTTTTTTGACTGCAAAAGTAGATTTCTTCATTATGTTACATTTATAATATATTTGTTAATTGAATGATATTCTGCAGGATGTTGTACTGTGGTACCTACTAGGTAATAACTATGCACAATTTGCATTTGATAAACTTGCATTTCATATTATTGTATTATATTTATGGCTTTAGTCTATTTTTTAGGATTTTAGGAAATCAACTTTATGATAAATTGAACTTGAGGCGATCAGTGGAAGTTATAGGTTCTACCACCAAATCACTACTTCAGACACCAAGTTAGAAAACCAAATCTGAATCCCTTCATAATGCTAATAAATTATTGATCAAGAGCCACCAAAGTCACATGATTCATGATGTTAAATCCCCCCTAAGAAAAGCCACCAGGGAGATTTCATCACCAAGGCGACAATAAAATTAGTGAACTTTTGAATAAACATCCTCGCACTAATGGGTAGATGGTAAATAGGGAGACATCCAGAGTTTGCTTCTGGCCCATTACATACTTAAAAGTACATCTGTGTTTGATATTTTTCAGTTCACTGGTTGAGCAGTGAATAACTGCAATTTCACCCCCAATCTAACTGACCTTGTACACTGAATCACAGAAAACACAGGGGAAACCAGAGCCTGATGGATAAGCCAGATATCTGTGATAAATGCCAGGTCAGAATATCACACCAACTCCAACAACATATCAGTTTTCTTTGAAAATTACCTGAGATTAAAATATGGACCCAGTTTAAACACCCTAGTTGACATTGTTTGAATAAGAAATACTGCCACATCAAGCTTGGCTAAATGCATGATGTTTTGCACAATGGTTACTGCTGAAGTGAACAGGTCTGAGCCAGGGGATAGACTCCAAGGGTCCCAGACAGGATGGAGTATGAAGACAGTATGATGTTTTTTTTGTGACATATTCACACTATTGCTCTTGATATCACTGAAGGATAAAATGGACAGAAGTGCAATACCTGGCACCCGACATACATAAATAATAAAAATATCATATCAAAAACAATTAGTGCAAAGCATTCGTCTGGCAATTAGCACTGAGAATTAAAGCTGTGAGCTGTTTAGTTGCTCCCTGTGGTCCAGGGTTTGATTCCATCAGCCTTATTTTGCCTACTGTGTGACCATCAGCAAATCACTTAACCAATTAGTGCTTTGGAACATTGGATTAGACTCCTCAGTGGCCTACTGGACTGCATGAACTTGAGCCACTTAACATCCAGAGGAGATAAAGTGCATCTAAGTCCATACAGTGATACAAGACAGTACAGTTAATGGCAAAGAACTGTGTCATGTGTTTAAATGACCACCTTTTATGGCAGAATACATACAACATGCATGTTATAGCTATTTCTGTGCACTTTTCAGCTATCTTTGTCAAATTAATATATTTTATACATCTATAATGGAAAACTGGTATATGTATATGTATGTTCCAACTTTAAATGTCAGTGGTCAGTGAATTTATTTTTATTAGGTCTGGGATATATTAACAAATATATGAAGGATTTTGTTTACTTGATTTCTCTGAGGGATATGTCCTATAACTATTAATAGAGGATACATGTATAAACGTTATATATTTTGAATACTAGCATGTTTTTCCTTTCCTTTTAATCTACCTAATTTAGGAGCTAAGCTTTTCAAATGTGGGAAAGTGAGATTTTGTTTGACTGTGTATCATAAGAGGTTTGTGTATGGAAAATTCAGGGGAGAACAAAAGCTGATGGATGCTGCAGACAATGAGGTAGACTCTGTTCCATATCATTATTTCATTTTTAAAAATAACAAAACGCTGCTCTGAAAATGTCCACAGCTTCTTTTATTGTAAAAAAAAACTAAGAACTTTAGTTCTTCAACTTAACAGAACTTCCTCAGAGTTAAAAGAAGCTATATCACTTCCTGTTATTTAAATACACATTTTGGCACCAAAAACAATAACCATGTTTAAAGAGAAATATACCTTTAAAGACAACTTACTTCAATAATTTAATATTAACTGAAATAAAAAAACAATAAATACTGTTAGTAAAAACATTTAATAAAATAGAAATTTCTTCTTCAAAACTCATCCTATGGAAATAACATCATTAGTACCTGGGATATTTGTGGCATTAGTAATAATCTGCAATTTCCTCCAAGGAAAGCCCTCATACCCCCCTCCATTAGGGGGGAAACCTTTTCCAGTGCACAAAAATACAATTTACTAAAGTCAGTACGGACCATAGCATGTATAATGCATTTTTGCTATCTTTCATATGCATAGTATATGTATGCAGGTAAATCCTTTTCCTAATTGCCCCTTGGTCTTACCTACATAGAATGCCGGACAGGTGGTGCAAAGAGCTAAATACACTGCCCGTTTGGTATTGCAGTCATAAATCCCCTTAAGTGAAATCACTTTAGAGAAGACAATGACTGAAAAATGGGTACCTTGTAATATAAATCTGCACTGTTTACATGCCCCACAGCGCCTCATACCCAGTTTCCTGGTAAAATTCGTACTCCTGCTTTGATTTATTTGAAGTATTATCTTTAAGTTAAAATCATTTTTGTAAACAAACCTTGGGTTTGGCCCCAATTTGGTCATAAGATCAAATGCACCAAAATTGATGGTCCAGTGGGAACTAATAATCTTCATTAGTTCCCAGGTATATCCCTATGATAACTTAACACCATGGCCTAGACCAGTTATTGTCATTAATAGTTCTGCCTCCTACTATCATCTCTCCATAACACAAAAAGGGTTTGTAGTGTACATGCCTCTGACTTTTCAACCACTCCCTTAAATTCAACAACATGTCACGTGGATAGCCTCGGTCTAGGAACATATCACATAGAGTCATGGTCTCACTGTTTAAAACTTGGTTGTTAGAAATAAGCCTTCTCAGCCTAATCAATTGCCCCCTCTCAAGATTTTTCTTCTGCCAAAATGGATGTTGGCTGTCATAATGGAGAAAGCTATTAGAGTAGCCCTCCTTCCTAAAAATGGTTGATTCATATTTACTACTCTCAATATTTTTTAACGACTAAGACATCAAAGAAAGATATGAAAACCAGATTAAATTAAATGAGTTGCTTCCTGTGGTTCAGGGTTTGATTCCATCAGCCTTCATTTGCCTACTGTGAGACCCTGAGCAAATCACTTAACTAATTAGTGCTTTGGGGCATTTGAGACATTGGGGACATTTGGTTAGACTCCTCAGTGGCCTACTGGACTGCATGAACATGAGCCACATAACATTCAGATGAGATGAAGTGCATCTAAGTCCATACAGTGATACAGGTCAGTACAGATAATGGCAGACAGAGAACTGTGTCGTGTTTAAATGACAACCTTTCATGGCAGAATACATACAACATGCATGTTATAACTATTTTGTGCACTTCTCAGCTATTTTTGTCAATTCATAGGTTCATAGATGTGTTCTAGGCTAATGGTCCTGGAGCCTTTACAAGCCTAGCCCATAGGATTACTCTGGCATCATGCCACCCGACCTTAGTTCCCAGTGCCTCTGTCAAGCAGAGCCACTGGAGTGATCCTCGAAGTGAATTTTCTATTTCCCATCCACTCATCAAGATTTCTCTTGAAGAGGTTCTCTGTTTGACATGTATGGGAAATCTAATTCCACAGCATTTGCAGTCTCTGTGTTATGAACCTGTTCCTTCAGTACATTCTATTGATCATGGTAATGAGGTTGAGGTTGAAGCGTATAGTGCAGAGGGATTGGGATTTCTTTAGATGTAGCCTTTCGAACAGAGCTGGGTCGGACATGGCTTTGTAAGTCAAGCAGAGATCACCTCTAAGTAGGTGATATGCGACAGAGAATAGCTGGAGTTTTTTGAGACTGTCCTTATAGGACAAGTGTTTAATTCCTAGGATCCTCTTTATGAGGTATTTTTGTGGCCTCTCCAGTTGTTACAGGTATCTAGTGAGGTACATGCCAAATGGGGCATTGTACTCGATGATTGGCCTAATGAAGGAAGAGTAGAGGGATACAATGACCTCTTTCTTCCTGGATGCAAAACCCTTAGTAATGAGATGTGCTACATAGAAGAACTTTCTGACCACAGTGGAAATTTGGTGGTCAAAAGAGAGGTTGTTGTCAACCTGTGTTCCCAGATTTCTCATAACACCTTCTGTGTTCAGTGGACTACCATCAATATGGTAATTCATGGGAACTGTTTTTTTTCCCCAAAGGGGATGACAACACATTTTTTGGCATTGAGCTTAAGGCCATCATGGTTCTGACACCAGTCGTTAGTCTCAGTGAGACCTTTCTGTAGGATGTCAACTTCAGTCAGGGATTTAATAATAGCTCCCAAGTTGCAATCGTCTGAGAACTTTGTCAGCCAGAGTCCCTTCGTGTTAGCCTGAACTTCAGAGAAGTGGATACCAAACAGGAGAGGACCCAGGACCAAACCCTGTGGGACTCCACTCATGACTGGTCAGCAGTCTGACTTGGAGTCAGCTACTTTCACACTGTAGGTTCTATCTGTGAGCCAGTTTGCAACCCACCTGGTGATATAGAGGTTGATGCCTAGCTTAGTGAGTTTTTCTGTGATTCCTGTGTGGGGAATGGTATCAAAGGCTTTGGCCAGATGAAGGTAGGCTGTGTGAACCACCTTGCCTTCATCCACAGCTCTGGTGAGTGACTCAAAGATGTCAACCAGGTTGAGCAGGCATGATCTACCTTTCATAAAACCAAACTGTGTGGGATCCAAAGTTTGGAGATTCCCTATATCCTTGTTTATTAGGTCCATGATGATGTGTTCCATAGCTTTGCATATCAGACTCATCAGGCTAATGGGGCAATAGTTCCCAGGGTCTGTAGTTGCTCCTCTTTGTGGGGAGGGATGACTGTGGTAGTGCGCTATTCGGTAGGGACAAAGCCTGAGGTGAGGCTGTGATTGAACAGGGTACACAGGTGAGGTGCCAGTTCACTCTGTAGTTCATGTAGAACACAACCAGGGATATTGTCAGGTCCCATAGAAGCTGTATTCTTGGCCTTGGACAGTGCTGTTTTAACCTTTGCAGCAGTAATACTGGGTGCCTGGCAATCTACTGGTATTATGATTGGTCCTGAAGTTGCCACTGAATCTGTCGGCCAGTATACTGCAAATATCTGTTGGCTTGGTATAGGAGATACCATTGTGCAGTAACTCAGAGCAAATCTGAGTATTGCCGTGGAGATTTATTACATAACTATACAAGGCCTTATGGTTGTCTTTACTATTTGCTGCAATTATGTTTTCATAGCTTGCTTTAGAGGATTTGATGAGGGATCTCAACTTTTTGTTGAGGCCGATAAGGGAGTTTTTCCAGTCTTGGGACTTCACCTTATTCCACATCAGTTTTCTCGTTCTGTTGTAGAGTTTGTTTATGGCAGGGGACCACCAGATTGGCTTCCTTTTTTTGTGGGGGGGTAGTGTCTTGGTTCTATTGGGTATGGCGAGATTCATGCATTTGTGTACATGTTCATACAGTGCATTGGTGTATGATTCTGTGGTCATGAAATTATTCTCCATTTGCATGGGTGCTGTGAAGTTAGCCACCTCTGTTTTTAGGAGCCCAAAGTTAGCTTTGGAGAAGATTTTCATGCTGGTTACCTTTGGGGTGGGGGGGTGGGATGTGGATTTCCAAGGTGATTAGTTTGTGGTCGGATCTAACGAGGGAGGAGTTGACTATTGGTGTAGAGCAATAGTTGCCCATGTTTTACGCATCCATAAAGGAAAACTGATATATGTATGTTAAGTATGTTTCAACATTAAACGTTAGTTGTTGGTGAATTTATTTTTATAGTTGTTAGTGAATTTAGTTTTACCAAGTCTGGGATATAGTTACAAATGTGTGAAGGATTTTGATTACTTGATTTTTCTGAAGGATGCTTCCTATAACCATTAATAGAGGATAAATGTATAAAAGTTATATAGTTTGAATACTGATATATTTTTTCCTTTCCTTTAAATCAACCTAATTTAGGAGCTAAGCTTTTCAAATCTGGGGCAATGCGATTTCATTTGTTTACTGTGTATCATAAGAGGTTTGTGTATAGAAAATTCAGGGGAAACCAGAAGCTGATTGATGCTGCAGACAATAAGGTAGGCTCTGTTCCATTTAAGCCCAGAAAATATTCATGCCCCGGGATTCACGAAGCTGAAATCTCCATGCAGGAGCAGTGTAGGTGCTCCTGAACAGAATATGGCCACCGAGCAATCCAGGAATGTGCCATTTTGAAGTGCATGAGCCTGTCTTCACTGTTCCTGCATGGAAAGCCCTGCAGTATGCTAATCAGCTCATTTGCTGGTAAAAACCATGCAAATGAGCTGAATTAGCAATTAGCAGTGTAGGGTGCAGAAATATATTCGGACACTAGCTGAATACATTTCTGCAAAATAGAAAATGGAGGCATGACAGCTCAAAGAAAGCATGTAGTCCCTTAATTAGGCATGCCAATGGCCAAATACATGGCCATTGGCACGAAAAATAGTTTTTTTTTTGTAAAATAAAAGGGTTTTTTTGGCCAATTTCAGCCATTTAAGCATAGGGCAGCAGCGCACAAATGGGATCGTACTGAAAATACAAAAAAGAGGGAAAAATCTCAAATTTCAGAGAAATCTGCATTTTGCCATAATAGTCAATGGCATGCAGAATGAAAACAATACCAGGGAATAGTAGTTGCTAAGGGGAAAGGCCTCAGTGTAGGTGTGGTAACTCAGGAGTAAGGCAGTGGTGTATGCAAATGAGGTGATTTATACTGAATCACAAATTTCTTATAAGACTGCACCTAACCGTGTAGACAGAAGGAGCAGCTAACATGAAAAGGGGGTGAGTCATCAATGCTGTGAGTACATTGGAACTCAGTGGCCTGTGTTTGCCCTTAGCTAAGCACAGATGAGGCAGGGGGTATGTTCGAGGCTGTATTGCCCTGTTCCAAGAAATGCAGAACATGTTCAGGTCTAGGAATGGCCAGTTCTGGTGAAAACGGTTTACTTTAGCTAAATGGGTGTGCTCAGTGCTCACCAGGCCTAAAATACCAAAAAGAAAAAAAGAAAAACACAGTGGATAGCAGAACTGTTGACATTTGAGCACCGGGAATGTGCATCATGCAGCAGGGCTTAAACAGAGAGGAAATGGGAAGGGGAAACTGCAGAAGGAAGGCAATCAAGGAGAAGTACCATAGGTGGCAGGTGGAATGTATCAGAATCACCTAATTACACAGGCAGCAGCCCAGTGCACTACTATGAACTATGCAAACACCTTTCAGTCTGGTTTTCCCCACAAACTCTACACCACTGGTGTACACATTCAGGGGAATTTTAAACTGACAAAACTAACAAAACATGTTAGGGGCTGCTGTCACTCTGATCTATTAGCATGTGCTAGAAACTGATAGTGGCGAGGATGATAATGCTGACAACCAACTCAGACTGAGGAGTGAGAGAAGAGTGTTCAGACCCAGGGTAACCTACCAGGGGCTACATGATCTGGAGATAGTAGAGCAATACAGGGTGGGCAGGGACATACTTCAGCAACTTGTTGAGCTGTGCCAGCCTTGCCTCAGAGCCAGGATCAACAGAGGGGAACCCATCCCAGTGGATACCAAAGTATGTGTAGCCTTAAGAATACTAGCTACAGGTACTTTCCAAAGACCGACTGGGGTTACCATGGGGATCTCACAGGTATCTGCATCCAGGATACTCCACCAGTTCCTGGATGCCATGTGACCACATGCTGCTGATCACATTCACTTCTCCAGCACCTGTGAGGAGAGGACCAGAAATATGCGTCTCTTCCACCATGCAGCAGACTACCCAGAGGTACTTGGTGCCCCATAGACTGCATGCACATCCACATTGAAGCACCACCTGGTGAACGGGGTAGGGTCTACATAAACCGCAAGGATTTCCCCTCCATCAACAGCCAGGTCATGTGCGATGACCAGGGCATTGTCATGAACGTGTGTGCTGGCAGCCCTGGAAGCTATCACAATTCCCACATCTGGCATTCATCACAGCTGTACTGGGCATTTGCCAGTGGGGACATCCCATATGGCCAGCTGGTGGAGGATGCTGGCTACGCACTGGAGCTGTGGCTGATGACACCCATCAGAAATGCACACACACCCACACAAGAATGCCATAATGAGGCATACACACAAACCAGGATCGTTATAGTGTGTGTGTTTTGGATGCTCAAATCACAGTTCTGCTGCCTTGACATATCCGGTGGAGCCTTGCAGTACTCTCCAGCCACATGTGCACACATGTTCATAGTAAGTGCCATGCTACACAATATGATCCTGTGGAAACAGCTGCAGCAGGAACAAAATGGGGAAGCACCACACAGCCTCCCACCATTGCCAAGGCCTCCACAGGCACAGAGTGACTCGGAGAAGGAACATCCTGAGCCTGCCCCTGTAGGCAGATGGAGGCGTGCCAACTATGCCCTGGCTTTGGTAAAGAGGCAACGCATCACACATATACTGACACTGTAGGGCCCCAGGGACTGATCTCTCTCTCTCTCTCTCTCTCTGATTTGCACACACAGTAAAATGGATGCCAAACATCACACCACCTCTGCCTGGCCATGTATAGGCAGTATATTGCATGCATCTGACATAGTCAGCCCTCAAGCACCACCCTCACAACAGCTGCAGGCACAAGGCAAGCCAGTTCTTTAACAAAATAAACTAAAGGAGTGGAATTTTCTGATAGCATATCTATGGTATTGATCAAGCATGTAAGGGAATGGGGTGGCTAACTGGGATAGCATCAGACAACTGGCAGCTCTGTGGGACAGCAGGAAGTGTATCCCCAGTACTGCCCTACCCACACCATGTAGTACCACCATAGTTGACAAATACCACTGCAGTATATGTGGTGACCCAAATAACTGGGAGGGGGTCATAGGTCACATGCACGGATGTCAAAGTGAGGGCCCCATATCCACCACCAACCCCAAACAGCAGATCAGCTGTAGAAAACAATACAGAAATGCCTGGCAAAGGCCCCCACATGGTGACATCCATGAAATCTCCACCCGCAGACTTACACAGTGATATTACAGCAGGTCTGGCAGTGGCAGTATGGTTTTGAAAGGTAAGATATCTGAAACTACAAATGTCTATGCCAGAACACTCTGACCTGTGGTTTACAATGTTATGCCTGTAGTCTAAAAGATAGGGCACACCACTATGCTAAGTGAGACCAAAATGTTAAGCAAATATCAGCACAGTCTGTGCAGATTTGTATCGTGTACAGTTGTCACCCACCCCATAGTCATATAGAAATACAGTAACATGTTCCTAGCCTTAAGCAGCATCCAGCTGTCACCCAGAGTGATGGCGTAATAATAACAGAAAGCAATTGTCAGTAACACCCACAGTCAACTTACTGGTGTCATCCCAGGGTGTCTCCTGCTGGCAGCCTGTGAACATATGATCATCAGAATGCACTGCCCTGCTACAGATGGTCTGCATCTGTCACACCTAGCCTACAGACCTCTAGCAAATGCCTATGCTTCACCCACGGTGCCCTTTAGGGAGTGTCATGAGGTTCATAACACCAACATAACACAGTCCACAAAATGCAAAGAAAGGACATGCTGACAACTACTAGAAGCAAACCTGCCAGTCTCAGGGAGCTGGAAATCAGGACAAAGCCATGAATAATGGGGTGTTGAAGGTCCAAAGAGAAGGACACCTGTGAAATACTGCTCTAATAATGTTATAAAGTTGATCAAATGATTTGTAGCAGCATGGAATGTCTGATGTGTACGAAGTCTGAAACTGCAATGTCAACTGTCAGTACTATTTGACTTCAATTATTAATCCAAAAGAAAACTGTAGGTATGGAGTGAAGAAAAAAACGAACTGGTTATACCAAATATTTATTTCCACACGCTGTCACAAAAATCATTAACGCTTTTAAAAACAACCATGCGTTTTCGTCCCCATGAACTAGGACTTCATCAGATGAATAACAGAATCCCTTCATCTGTATTTATACAAGTTTAAAACTAATAATCCAATAATGTTCCACCATTACATTTCAAACAATCAAATCAGCATTCTAGTGGGCTCATAAATATTCATTAATTCATTTAAATATAATCTATTAAATTCAATTTATTCCTTATCAAAAATTAAAACTTGTCAATAAATAAATGAAATGTATAAATAATTCATAAAATCATTTCAATTTTAAAATATATTTTATATAACATACTTTAAGGAGAATGAGTACTAGAATGCTGATTTGATTGTTTGCAATGTAATGGTGGAACATTATTGGATTATTAGTTTTAAACTTGTATAAATATAGATGAAGGGATTCTGTATTCATCTGATGAAGTCCTAGTTCATGGGGACGAAAACGCGTGGTTGTTTTAAAAGCGTTAATGATTTTTGTGACATCGTGTGGAAATAAATATTTGGTATAACCAGTTCGTTTTTTCTTCACTCCATACCGACAGCTTTCTTTTGGATTAATAGTGACGTTTTGAAAGCTTTCACTACATTTGGTTATTTGTCTCAACTTCGTGGAGAGGTTATGGAGAGAGATACTGCACCAGATGCTAAGGGGAAGGACAAACTGGGCCAATCACGCAAATTGATTGGTCAGCTCACAGAATTGATCGACCTGTTCACTCCGTTGTGCCAAACCATGGTAGGAACTAATTCCATGTCGCACAGACCACAGGAAGCGGAACCGAAGGGTTTTTTACACACAAACACAAGAGAAAAAGGGAGCTTATGGGCAACAATTTTGAAGCCGGCGACCTACTCGAACCGAATGGTGAAGCCTTCAATCCAGAAGCTACCCCAAGGGTGTTGCACGACAACGAAGTGGGTCCTATTGACGGAGAACATACTGAAGAAGGAAACTCAGTGTTATCATCCAAAGCATCTATACCTCGTTCAGTTTTCCCAGGTACTGTTTTTGACCCTAGAGTCAAAGAAACTAATGAATGGCTTAAAGTCAAATACAGTTTTAAGTTGGACAACGGAGCTCCTCAGGGACCTCTTAATACTGATTCATATTCCATTAAAATGGACAAAATTTCCAAGTTAATGTTGCAATATAGAGTTCTATGTGTTGAAAATGCTTACCTTGCAGAGTGTATTTACAAGAAAATTGTCCCAAAGGGACTAAGTATACACAAATATCCTAATAATGTACAAGTGGGCTCTGACTTCCATAAGGATTTATTGGAAGTCTTTAATAATTGTGGACTGGAAATTTTAAAGTTAATAATTAAGGAGAATGTTAGAGTACAGGAGATATTACAGAAGGAAATAGATGAACTTGATAAGTTCATCAAGGATGATTTAATTTTTAGTATAAAAGAAGAAAAAGATAAGTACTATAAAGTAAGCATTGACATGAAATGTAAGGACTTAATTGATAGAAAAATTAATAAACTGAAGAGGGACATAAAGGAATATGAGAACAATACTAATTATCCTAAGCCACCTTATGCTAATAAGAGTTTTTACGGATACAATAAAAGGGAGAAAGGTAATAGCCCTATTGACCAAGAGTTTGAAGGGTGGAAAAATTATGAATACAACCAAGAATTTCCGCCATTAGTTAGAGAGGATAGTTTTTTTCACAAACAGGAAAATTGGAAAGGAAATTTTCGAGGGAGGGGGGGAGCAGGGGGAGGGGGAGATATTAGATTTATATACCCCCAACCCTAGTGAAATAGCCCCTACCCAGGATATAGTTGTTGAAGGTTTTAACAACAAGTATGGCGGCTTTTCTATCTACAATTTTAGTAACATTTCGTTAACAAAGGATCATTTTAGTCTCCTGGCTAAGGGTCTTAAATACATTCCCTATACTAAAGGGGATTTAACAAAAACTCTATTAGACTTTACGTTGTTTCTTAGGAAAACAAATTTGGAAATATTATATTCTAAGAATAACATAAATAGAACAATTCAAAATAACCAAGGTTTAATGCATAAATCCATTTACAACCCCCCATTACATCCACAATTAATAAATTTTGAACTGACCCTAGAAAAGGAAATCAGAGATGTGCAAAGCAAAATTATATATAAAACTAACTTGAGTATGGAAGAAAAGACAATTTTGGAAGAATTAAAATCTAATCCTAGAGTGAGGATTATGAAACCCGATAAGGGTGGGGGGATAGTTATAATGGATTCTATACACTACGAAGGAAAAATGAATCAAATTTTAAGAGATGAAATTAAATTCACCTGTGTCTCTAGGAATGAAATAAACCTGGCATACCACAAAATTGATATAGTACTACAAGATATGTTACAGGAAGGGTTGATTGATGGAAAAATGTATACATACTTGAAAGTTGAGAAACCAAAAATTCCCAGTATTTTCGGAATTCCCAAGATTCACAAAAATGCTGAAGATCCGCCTTTAAGGCCTATAGTATCCACTGATGGATCTAAAACGTTACTACTAGCTAAATATGTGGACACAAAAACTAAATACATTTGGCTCCAGAATAAGGCCATCCTTAGGGATTCTTGGGATTTGTTAAGAATAATCAAAACTGAGTTATATTCTGACAACTTGTTGTTTGTTACAATAGACATAATTGATTTGTTTTCATGTATACTGTACGAAAGAGGTATGAAAATGTTTGAGGAAGTTGTTTTTCAAGACAAAACTATGTCACACAATGAAAAGGTAGTGGGTACAGCACTCATGGATATAGTTTTGAAGAAAAACTTCTTAATTTTTAATGGTGAATTTTTCAAACAAATTCAGGGAGTATCCCTGGGGGCTGCTTGTGCCCCCACCTTTGCGAATATTATCTTAGCAAAATGGGAAGAAACCTTTGTTCTACATTCTAAATTTAAGTCTTGATGGTCTTTATATCACAGATTTTTGGATGACATAGTTATTTTTTGGACAGTGAGTAGTGAAAAATTTGAAGAATTTATGATATAGATAAGTAACACTGCCAACTTTCTTAAGTTTACGTACAAAAAAATCTTATGATGTTCTTCAATATTTGGATTTAGAAATTTATAAAGTAAATAGTGAATTAGAAACCAGGATACACAGGAAAGACACTTTTTGCAACTCCTTCCTTCACTATAACAGTGCACATCCACTACACTGTAAAAGGAATATAGTGAAGGGACAATTTGTAAGAGGGTGTAGAATGACTAGTTTGGAGAATGACTTTTCTACGGAATGTGAATTACTTGAACAAATGTTTCTGGATAGGGGGTATCCCAATGAATTTATTAAGAAAATTAAGTCCGAAGTTGTAAGTGGTAGAAAAAATAGATTCAAACCTATTAAGGGGATTACGAATAATAATGAGAAGGAAGATTATGAAATGGTGAACAAAGAGACAGAAAACCCAGGTACATATCAACAGGCTTTGGTTTTGGAATATAATGCAACTAACCTTACTATAAAAGGAACTTTTCAAAAGGAGTGGGAAAGATTTATTGCCCTTACTGATCTGGAAGACATACCCAAGTCACTACCAAAAGTGGTTTACAAAAATTCCAGTAGTATAAGAAACATTTTAGAAAATAAAAACAATAATAGTGGTAACCAAATGAATTTCTTTATGGAAGGTGGAAAGAAAATAGGCACCTTCAAATGTGGTAGGTGCAGTCAGTGTGAATACATCTCGAATAAAGGAGAGATTTTTTTGGAAAGTAGAAACAGATGGATAAAAAGTAAAGGGTATTATAATTGTGACACTAAGGGAATAGTATATCTTGCTATATGTCAAAAATGTGGTTCGTTTTACGTATGGGAAAACAGAGAGAACCCTGAAAAGGAGAATATACGAACACATTTATGACATTTCAAAAGGAAAGGAAACAAATGCATTATTTAAACATTCCAAAATATGTGAAGGGTACAAATTTCATTTTTCAGTATTGGATCAAATTAAATATGATATTAGGGGTGGTACATGGGAAGAGAAAATCGAATATAAAGAATTATGGTGGCAAGTAACTCTGGAAGCAGGTAAATTTCCAGGGTTGAATGACCACCTTTCCATTTTACTACTGCCAAAAATAAGGGCTGCTAAGATATAAAAAGGAAAAAATACTAAGGCAATAATGTTTTAAGACAATAGATGGCACTGTTCTCTATGAGTTTTAAATAGTACAAAGGTCTGCATTAAACATAGTACTCATTCTCCTTAAAGTATGTTATATAAAATATATTTTAAAATTGAAATGATTTTATGAATTATTTATACATTTAATTTATTTATTGACAAGTTTTAATTTTTGATAAGGAATAAATTGAATTTGATAGATTATATTTAAATGAATTAATGAATATTTATGAGCCCACTAGAATGCTGATTTGATTGTTTGAAATGTAATGGAACATTATTGGATTATTAGTTTTAAACTTATATAAAAACAGATGAAGGGATTCTGTTATTCATGTGATGAAGTCCTAGTTTATGGGGACGAAAACGCGTGGTTGTTTTTAAAAGCGTTAATGATTTTTGTGACAGCGTGTGGAAATAAATATTTGGTATAACCAGTTTGTTTTTTCTTCACTCCATACCTACAGCTTTCTTTTGGATTAATAGTGACTTTTTGAAAGCTTTCACTACATTTGACTATTTGACTTCAACCCCGAGTGACTTGCAAAACCCTTTTGCTGGAAAACCACACTTGTTTGGGTACCCAACAAGATATATGAGTCATGGATGTGGACATTCTGTGATACTCTGTACAGTCGACAGGCAAGGCTAGGAGTTTAAACATGGGAATGCAGTCACTGCAGGCAGGCCTAACCCTGGAAGACGGTGACATGTCTGCACCCACAGAACCTTGGGCCATAGGCATGGGGAGTAACACATCCCTCCCTGATCACTCATACTATGCAACATCCTGACCCCAACATGTGCCCATGCAAGTAAAATGAGGTGGGCCATACATATATGTGTGACAAACACACACATCCAGGCTGGTCAAACAGTCTGACACACACAAGACCCTCCAAGTGCAGTCAGCCATTGAGGAGGACCCAATGCAAAGTACTGGTAGCTATAGGCAAACGTATCTGGCCAGGACAAACACACCCCACATATCCTATCCCCTACAAATCTATCTGGAGTCTGCCTGTCACCCTGATCCTGTCTGACTTATATTACCAAACTGTGGACTGGAAATCAAACCAGGCCAGAACATAAATGCACAGAGATTGCACCATTGTAATATATCACCAAGGTGCTGGACCATATCCATAGCACCAGCAGTCAATTGCTTGCAGGCAAACCCTCAACAGGCTAGATTGTGCAAGAATGCATAGCATTTGGCTCAAGCACCTGGTGTGTGTATCATCCATCCTGTATTCCTATGGTAAATCACTGCAATGATCTGAGGAGGTATGTCACGAGGTACTGAAACAATACATGACAGTGTCAATTGGCATGTATGACAGATGTCTGCTAAAACAAGCCCTGTAACCCTAGCAACCCATATGTTACTTAGAGAAATTGTCACAATCACTGTATAGCCATTATCCCCACATTTTGATAGGCTATCTCCAGATATAAGCCAAACTGTGGTAAGAAGTGCCCCAAAATAGACAAATAAATGAAAAATAGGCACCAGAGGCCAAACCAGTTCCAACACAACTTTCTTTTATTGGCAAAATCTACAAAGATACATAAATGTTGTTAACACACTCCTTTAACGTTTTTGTCATAACAACTTCATCAAATGGTCGTAGTAACCTTTGTAACTTATTTATAAACCTATTATTCATTTTAATTAACCAATGAAATGCTATAATATATTAAGTATGTTAATCAGTCATGAATATTAAATGTTAAAATGTTCCCATACATATATATATATATATATATATATATATATATATATATATATATATATATATATATATATGTAAATAACTTTTCATAAAACTTCATACTCATAAATTATTCTAAAACTGTGGATGAATGAATAAAATGATAATATGTTTAAATAAATAAATAATACATTGATAGATAAAGTTTAAAACTACAATAAAATACATTTGTATATAAATTAATAAAAGGTAATGGTGCTATCTACTGGACAAACAAAAAATTGCATATAATTTAAACATAACAGTAAAAAGTCTTGTTCATATAAATAGGTAAAAGTGAAATATAATCTTTAAAAGTTTGAAATGTGTCATTAAATGAAAATATATAAAAAATAAATAATAAATAGTTGTTACAGCCTTTAAAAGGAAATTACTTCTTAATGTTTGTTACAATTTTGCTCCTCTAAGCTTTAGTACAGGCACCAGTGAAACTATCATTCAACCCTGGATGATTACTAGCTTCCAGGCCTAATTGCCAATACAGCTCCCTGTACTCTAACCTGGTTTCCCAGGGGCTTCCTCTCGGATCTATAGGTATAACTTCAATTACACAGAAACAAAATTCAGCCCTGTTGTATACTTGTGTATGCTTAAACAAAGCATATTTCATTCCTTCTCCTGATGTCATATCTGTGTTCGTATATTCTTTGTTTAAGTTTTCTTTCCATTTTTCCAACATAACATAAGTCACATGTGTTACTTAGGGCTAAATATACTTAGGGCTAAATATATCACCCCCTTGATGTTACAGTAAGCATAACCTATAGTAATAATGTGCATGTTCCTATATCTTTAATGTATTGTGTCACCAGGCTGTACGTATGAACACTGATTACAAATACCAGATTTGTGTATTCCTTTCCTGTTGTTTGAATATCCACTCCCATTGTTATAATGTATATAATATATACAATAATATAATATAAGTAACACACCCCTCCCTGATCACTCATCCTATGCAACATCCTCATCCCAGCAAGTGGCCATCCAAGCAAAATGAGGTGGGCAATACATATATGTGTGACAAACACACACCTCCAGGATGGTAAAACAGTCTGACACACACAAGACCCTCCAAGTGCAGTCAACCATTGAGGAGAACCCAATGCAAAGTACTGGTAGCTATGGGCAAACGTATCTGTCGAGGACAAGCACACCCCACATATCCTATCCCCTACAAATCTATCTGGAGTCTGCCTGTCACCCTGATCCTGTCTGACTTATATTACCAAACTGTGGACTGGAAATCAAACCAGGCCAGAACATAAATGCACAGAGATTGCACCATTGTAATATATCACCAAGGTGCTGGACCATATCCATAGCACCAGCAGTCAATTGCTTGCAGGCAAACCCTCAAGAGGCTAGATTGTGTAAGAACGCATAGCATTTGGCTCAAGCACCTGGTGTGTGTATCATCCATCCTGTATTCCTATGGTAAATCACTGCAATAATCTGAGGAGGTATGTCATGAGGTACTGAAACAATACATGACAGTGTCAAATGGCATGTATGACAGATGTCTGCTAAAACAAGCCCTGTAAACCCTAGCAACCCATACGTTACTTAGAGAAATTGTCACAATCACTGTATAGCCATTATCCCCACATTTTGATAGGCTATCTTCAGATATAAGCCAAACAGTGATAAAAAGTGCCCCCAAAATAGACAAATAAATGAAAAATAGGCACCAGAGGCCAAACCAGTTCCAACACAACCTTCTTTTATTGGCAAAATCTACAAAGATACATAAACGTTGTTAACATACTCCTTTAACGTTTTTGTCATAAAAACTTCATCAGGTGGGCATAGTAACCTTTGTAACTTGTTTATAAACATATTATTCCTTTTAATTAACCAATGAAATGCTATAATATATTAAGTATGTTAATCAGTCATGAATATTAAATTTTAAAATGTTCCCATCTATATATATATATATATATATATATATATATATATATATATATATATATATACATATGTATATATATATATATAAATAACTTTTCATAAAACTTCATACTCATAAATTATTCTAAAACTGTGGATGAATGAATAAAATGATAATATGTTTAAATAAATAAATAATACATTGATAGATAAAGTTTAAAACTACAATAAAATACATTTGTATATAAATTAATATAAGGTAATGGCGCTATCTACTGGACAAACAAGAAATTGCATATAATTTAAACAACAGTAAAAAGTCTTGATCATATAAATAGGTAAAAGTGAAATATAAACTTTAAAAGTTTGAAATGTGTCATTAAATGAAAATATATAAAAAAATGTATAATAAATAGCTGTTACAGCCTTTAAAAGGAAATTACTTCATAATGTTTGTTACAATTTTGCTCCTCTAAGCTTTAGTACAGGCACCAGTGAAACTATCATTCAACCCAGGATGATTACTAGCTTCCAGGACTAACTGCCAATACAGCTCCCTGTACTCGAACCTGGTTTCCCAGGGGCTTCCTCTCGGATCTATAGGTATAACTTCAATTACACAGAAACAAAATTCAGCCCTGTTGTATACTTGTGTATGCTTAAACAAAGCATATTTCATTCCTTCTCCTGATGTCATATCTGTGTTCGTATATTCTTTGTTTAAGTTTTCTTCCCATTTTTCCAACATAACATAAGTCACATGTGTTACTTAGGGCTAAATATATCACCCCCTTGATGTTACAGTAAGCATAACCTATAGTAATAATGTGCATGTTCCTATATCTTTAATGTATTGTGTCACCAGGCTGTATGTATGAACACTGATTACAAATACCAGATTTGTGCATTCCTTTCCTATTGCTTGAATATCCACTCCCATTGTTATAATGTATATAATATATACAATAATATAATATAAGTAACACACCCCTCTCTGATCACTCATCCTATGCAGCATCCTCACCCCAGCATGTGGCCATCCAAGCAAACTGAGGTGGGCCATACATATATGTGTGACAAACATACACCTCCAGGCTGGTAAAACAGTCTGACATACACAAGACCCTCCAAGTGCAGTCAACCATTGAGGAGAACCCAATGCAAAGTACTGGTAGCTATAGGCAAACGTATCTGTCGAGGACAAACACGCCCCACATATCCTATCCCCTACAAATCTGTCTGGAGTCTGCCTGTCTCCCTGATCGTGTCTGACCTATATTACCCAACTGTGGACTCGAAATCAAACCAAGCCAGAACATAAATGCACAGAGATTCCACCATTGTAATATGTCACCAAGGTGCTGGACCATTTCCATAGCACCAGCAGTCAATTGCTTGTAGCCACACCCCTCAACAGGCTAGATTGTGCAAGAATGCATAACATTTGGCCCATGTACCTGGTTTGTGCATCAACCATCCTGAATTCCTATAGTAAAACACTGCAATGATCTCAGGAGGTATGTCATGAGGTACTGAAACAATACAAGACAGAGTCAAATGGCATGTATGACAGATGTCTGCTAAAACAAACCCTGTAACCCTAACAACCCATACGTTACTTAGATAAATTGTCAAAATCACTGTATGGCCATTGTTCTCCCATTTTGATAGGCTATCTCCAGATATCCTGCATCAACAGGTTGAGAGGTATGGCTGTAGCACAAAACAAATTGGACTGAAGTACAACAATCCCTGGAATGGAGTCCCGCATGTACTATAGAAGGACACACTGAGGATGCTCATACACTTAGAGAAATGCAAGTAGAATCTAGGAATGAACAGTCCTTCCCCATCCAGTGCACTTCCCATTGTCCCACCTTAGCAGTCCTAAAGAAGTCTATCACTTTCGTTAGCCTGGTCCTATGAGCTCTTTGGTGTGTGCGATAAATGCATAGCACTATAGTGTAAATAACTAGTTACACAGGAGTTCTAATCTCTGTCCTGGTAAATGTAAAAGTGTGTGTGTTCACAACTAAAAGCTTTTGGGTCCATTCAAACCCAGGATACTTCCCCTTTCACTACTTTAGCAGTCCTGCAAATATCATTCATCTTAGAAGTGCCTTCCAAGTCTCACCCTATAAGCTCTGTGGCATATGCGATAACTGCATAACACTGTAATACAAATAACTAGCTAGTTAGGAGCTCTATTCTTAGTCCTGGTAAATGTAGAAGTGTTTGTATCTGACAGTTGTATGTGCAAGACTGAGGGACATGTGTGTTGGTTTGTTTCTTTATAGGAGGCACAGTGTTATGCCATTCCCACCCATGACACTTCACACTGCCCCACCTTATCAGTCCAGATGATGTCAGTCTCTTATCAGCAACTTTGTCTAGCTATAAGCCCTGTAAGGTTGGTAATGCATGTAATAATTGCTGAACACTGTAGTACAAATGTCTAGTTTGGCAGGGGTTCTACTCTTGTATCTGGCAAATGTGTGTGTGTGTGGGTATGTATGATTGTAAGCAGAAATATTTTGATATATTTCCCACCCACTGCCCTAATTTATCAGTCCTGCTGATGTCATTCCCCATATCAGCACCTTAGGTCAGCTCTTAGCCCAGTAAGCTCTGTAGTGTGTGCAGTAACTGCATAACACTATGGTACAAATCACTAGTTAGGTAGAGGTTCCACTCTTATATCTGGCAAGTGTGTGTGTGTACGTGTGTCTGTAGAACAAAGTATTTTGATAAGTTTAACACTCACTGCACTACTTTATCACTCCTGCTGATGTCATTCACTTTATAGGTTTATAAGTGTGTAGTAAGTGAATGGCCCAGGAGCCTTAATAAGTCTAGCACATAGAAGGGCCCTGCCATTGTGCCACTCGATGTTACTTCCCAGTGTCTGTATCAAGTATAGCCACTGCAGTGATCCTTGGGTTGAACTTTCTATTACCCACCCACTCATCAAGATTTCTCTGGAACAGGGTCAGCTAGGTGCTCTGCATGACATGCATGGGAAGTGTATTCCAGGGAATGTGCAGTCTCTTGGTGAGGAACCTGCCCACCAGCATGTTGTTACGATTGTGGTACTGAGGTAGAGGTCTCTGCAGTGTGTGACGTGGATGGATTTATATGTAGCATTTCTAAACCATCTGGGTCAGACATGACTTTGTAAGTCAAGTACAGATAGCTGTTAATTAGATGATATGACACAGAGAATAGCTTGGGTCTTCTGAGCCCATGTAGGATGTGTGTTTAATGCATAGGAACCCCTTTGTGAGATGCTTCTGTGGGCTCTCCAGATGTAGCAGGTGTCTGGTGAGGTACATGGCAAATAGGCCATAATACTTGAGGAGTGGTCTAATGAGAGAATAATAGACAGAGATCATTACCTCTGTCTTCCTGGATGCAAAACCCTTAGTAATGCAATGTGCCATGTAGAAGGACTTCCTGACCACAGTGGCAATGTGGTGCTTGAAGGAGAAGTTGCTGTCAACCTGTGTCCCCAGATTTCTCATAATGCCTACAGTGTTCAGTGGGCTCCCATTGATGTGGTACTTACTGGGAACTGAGTGTTTTACCAAAGGGGATGGTGAAGCATTTTGTGGTGTTAAGCCTGGCCATGGTTTCCACACCACTCATTGGTCTCAGTGAGGCCTTTTTGTAGGATATCTGCATCACTTGTGGAGTTCATGATAGCTCCCAGCTTGCAGTCCTCTGTGAACTTGGTGAGCCAGATTTCCACCGTGTTGGGCTGGACTCATGAAAAGTAGATGCACGACATGACACTATCCAGTACTGATCCCTGTGGGACTCCACTTGTGACTACTTGCCAGTCTGACTTGGAGTTTGCCACTGGCACACAGAGTGTTCTGTGAACCAATTTGAAAACCACCCACTGATATAGGGGTTGATGCCTAGTTTGTTGGGTTTATCAATAATCCCTGATTGAGGAATGGTAGCAGAAGCCTTGGCCAGATTGAGGTAGGCTGTATGCAGTGCCTTACTGTCATACACAGCCCTGATGACTCACGCAAAGATGTCAACCAGGTTGAGCAGGTATGATCTGCCATTCACAAAGCCAAACAGTGTGGGATCCAGAGTTATGTGATCACCCATATCTTGGTCAATTGGTCCCAGTTGATGGGATCCATACCTATACATAGTGTACTTGTCAGGCAAAGGGCCCAATAATTATTGGGGCATTGTGATATATATTTTGTTTGATGTTTAAGAATAGGGGTTCTAGATATATGTTAAATAGTAGAGGAGATAGAGGACATCCTTGTCGGGTTCCATTCCTGATTTGGATTCTGTTAGACCATCTTTTATTTATATATAATATTGTATATGGGTTTTTGTATAGTGTTTTTAGCGTTAGGATAAATTCTTGGGGTATATTAAAGTAGGGTAAGATCTGAAATAAAAAGTTTATGTTGACTCTATCGAAAGCCTTCTGGGCATCTATAATGAGTGCATATATGGTTAGATTATTTTGATTAGCATATGATATTAATGTGTGTAGTGTTAAAGTATTATCACTGGGTTGTCTAGATGTTAAGAAGACAGCTTGTTCATTAGATATAATTGTATTAGATATTTTCCTTCAGTGTATTGGCCAAAATAGATGTCAGAATTTTTGTATCAATGTCTGTAGATACTACCCCTTTATGGAGAGGGATGACTGTAGCAGTGTGCCATTTTGGAAGGACAAAGCCTGAGGTGTGGGTGTGACTGACCAGGGCACACAGATGTGGTGCCAGGTCTCTTCGTATGTCATGTAGAACACAGCCACGGATATGTTGGGGTCCCATGGAAGCTGTAATCTTGCCTGTGGACAATGCAGGTCTAACCTGGCCTGCAGTAATGATGGGTGCCTGGCATTCATCCGCCATTGTAATGTCCCCTTGGGGGGAGTAAAACTGGCACAGAATACTCGTGCCAACTCTTTTGCTCAATGTTTTCTGGAATTTATAAATTCCAGCACTTTGGATCAACTTATCCACACCCCTACCAGCGGCAGCAATATCCTAGACCTGGTCATTACCAACATGCTCAACCAGTGTTCCACACCAGAGGTCAATTCCTCGTTTGTCAGATCTGACCACAAGCTAATCACCCTAGACATCCACATCCTGCCCCCCACCCCCATTAGGGAAACAAACGTAAACATTTCTCCAAAGCCAACTTCATGCTTCTTAAGACAGAAGTGGCAAACTTTATGACACCCATACAGATGGACAATAGAGGTGCGACTGCTGAATCCTACACAAATGCACTTTATTATCACTTACACAAGTGCATGGATCATGCAATCCCTGACAAAACCAAGATGCTATCCTCCAAAAAAAGGAAGCCAATCTGGTGGTCCCCTGACATAAAGAAACTCTACAACAGAAGAAAGAAACTGTTGCAAAAAAAGAGTAAAATCCCATGATTGGAGGAACTCCCTGGTCAGCCTTAGTAAAAAGTTGAGATCCCTCATAAAATCCTCCAAAGCTAGTTATAAAAATAAAATTGCCACTGATTCTAAAGACAGCCACAAAGCATTCTATAGCTATGTCAAGAATCTCAATGGCAACACTCAGATCTGCTCTGAGTTACAGCACAATGGCACTAAATATGCAGAACCAACTGATATTGTCAACATCCTGGGAGATAGGTTCACTGCTAAAATTACCCCCCTTTCATCCCCTAAAGGGCCCATCTCTATACCAGAAGAATGCAAAGTTCCTGTAATCATGGCTGCACAGGTAAAAAACACACTCTTCAAAGCCAAGAACATTGCATCCATGGGACCTGACAACATCCCAGGCTGCAATCTACATGAACTACAGAATGAACTGGCATACCATGTCTGATCATAGCCTCACCTCAGGATTTGTGCCCACTGAATGGTGCACAATGATGGTTATGCCACTCCACAAAGGGGGAGCCACCAGAGAACACAGGAACTACTGCCCCATTAGTCTGACAAGCATGGTCTGCAAGGCTATGGAACATATCATCATGGAACATATAAACAATGACACTGGTAATCTCCAAACTCTGGACCCCACCCAATTTGGGTTTGTAGAAGGCAGATCATGTCTCCTAAACCTGATAGGCTTCTTTGAAGCAGTCACCAAAGTCATACATGCAGGTAAGGTGGTTCACACAGCCTATCTAGATCTCGTCAAGGCTTTCGACACAATCCCCCACTCTGGAATTATAGATAAACTCACTAAACTAGGTATAAATCCTTATGCCACAAAATGGGTTGCCAACTGGCTCACTGACAGAACCCACACTGTGAAAGTAGAAGACTCCAAATCTGACTTCAGACCAATGACAAGTGGAGCATCACAGGGTTCAGTTTTGGGTCCTCTCCTATTTGGTATCTACTTCTCAGAAATACAGACTAACACAGAAGGTCTTTGGTTAATGAAGTTTGCAGATGACTGCAAACTAGGAGCCATAATCGAAACTCCTAACGATGCGGACATCCTACAAAAGGGCCTCACTGAGACAGATGCCTGGTGTCAAAGCCATGGCCTCAAATTCAATCCCAAAAAGTGCATTGTCATCCCTTTTGGTCAAAACTCTGTACCCATGAACTACCACATAGGCAGTAGTCTACTTAACACTGAAAGTGTGATAAGAGACCTTGGGACACAGGTGTATAGTAATCTCTCCTTTGATAATGACATTGCTACAGTAGTCAGGAAATCTTTCTACGTGGCACACCACATCACAAAAGTTTTCTCATCCTGGAAAAAAGAGGTCATTGTTCCCCTCTATTCATCACTCATTAGACCCATTATAGAGTACAACTCCCCTTTTGGTATATGTCTCACAAGACATCTACAACAACACGGAAAGCTGCAGAAATACCTCACAAAGAGGATTACCAGACTCAAACAGATGCCCAATCTCCAGCTTTACTCCATCACATATTGCCTACTCAGAGGCGATCTCTGCCTAATATACAAAGCTATGTCAAACTCAGAGCAGATGGACATGCTCCACTTAAAGAAATCCCAATCCCTCCAAGCTACACACTCTACGGACCTAAACCTTGTCACCACAATAAACAGAACATGCTGGAGGGCTAGATTCCTGTCCTCAGAGACTTTCCATACTCTGGAACAAACTACCTATCTATATCAAACAAAGCTCCTCATTAGCACTCTTCAAGAAAAATCTTGATGATTGCATGGGAGATAGAAAATTCACCCCGGGGATCACTTCTGTGGCTCTGCTCGACAGGGGCACAGGAAAATAATTTTCTTGGCTGGTGAAAGCCAGGATACCTTTTTGGCTAGCCTTATATAGGCCCTAGGGCCAATAGCCTAGTATCTACCTATGAACCTATGAATGTGTTGGCAAGACTGTGGCCAATATCTGGTGTCTCAGGATAGGAATTAGCATTGTGCAGTAACTCACAGCACTTGTGGTTATTGCTGTGGAGGTTGTTGATATATCTATCAAAGGCTTTTGTAATTGTCGTCAGTGTCTGCTGCAATTCTGCCTTCATAGCTGCCTGTAGGTGATTCCATGAGGGATCCCAAGTTGTGTTTGAGTCTAATAAGGGGGTTCACCAGTCTTGGGACACCACATTTTTTCTGCAACGGTGTCCTCCTTCTGTTGTACATTTTAGTAATGGCAGGATACCATCACATTGGCTTCCAGTGTTTGGAGAACAGTTTCTGGGTTCTGTTGGCTATGGCTAGTACCATGCATCCATGTACATGTTTGTGCAGTGGATATGTGTATGGTTCGACAGTCATGCTACTATTTCTCATTGGCATGGGTACACTGAAGTCATCCACCCCTGTTTTCATGACTGCAAAGTCAGCTTTGGAGAGGTTTTGCAAGATGGTTACCTTTATGGGGCATGTGGGTGAGATGTTGAGCTCCATGTTGATTACATCATGTTTGGATCTGACCAGGTAGGAATTGACAACTACGGTCAAGCAACAGTCCCATATGTAAGTAATCAACACAGCTCAAGGTTGTTACATCCTCTACTGGGGATCCATTTGATCTGGCCCAGGGCATTGGAACTGATGAATTCCATGAAGCGTTGGGCCAATGTACTGTTGCTTGACTACTTTCCCCAGGTGATGGAGGAGTAGCTGAAGCTTCCTACTATGTCAGTGTTGGGTTGGACCTTCAGAGATGCCAGGATGTTGAGGAATGTGCATTGACAATCTAGAGACATAGATGGGGACTGATAGCAGGCTATGGTGTGGATTGCACTATTACCCAAAGTCAGCTATACTGGAAGTACCTCCAATGCATTATGCTGGGATGTTAGTCTGGAGGTGTGCATATCCATTATGAATATGGAGGCAACACCAGCTGTGGAGGTGTGGACCATGTTTGGGGTCTGACAGCTGTGGAATGCATCATACCCTGTTAGTGCAGGACTGCTGTCTGCTGCTGTGAACTACCTCTCCATTACAGCACAAATGTCAATGTCCCCCATTCTGAAGAGTGCTTTGAGTGACTACATATTGACAGTTATATGTCTACTGTTGAGCAGCATGACCCTCAGATTGCATACGTGTGTAGCTGTTATGGTGGTAATTTGATTTGTAACACTGCCTAATAAGGCACTATAGTGGTGGCAAGACACTTATACTGTACCTGGAAACCCAGGGCTGACAGATTTAGAACATATTTGTCAAGGCATTGAGGACTGTAAATCATGTTATCCCAAGCAGAGAGACACTGGATCCCCTGAGAATGACACACAACACATATGCCAATGTTGCAGCCAATTATCTGTTGATAGTATTGCAACATCATTCTGGGTGACGGCAGTATACTGCTCAGGGCTACTGTCACACTGGCCTGGCCCACATAATGCAAGAGTTTAACCATGTCTCTTGTCATGTAGTCAGGGGAGATATGTCTCAGGTCATTCACACCCACATGGATGATGACAGAGTGATACTTGTAGTTGTTGTGGAGTTGTGAAGTGGCCTGAGTGGGTGTGTCATGTGTTGGATCTTGGCATGTGATAAACAGTTGGCTGTTACCTCCTCTATAATCAATTTAGTGAGTGGGACATCTGTGTGCTGCAGTACTGAGTCACCCCTGATCACTGTATTGTGCAAGGTGGTCAGCCTTAGGAGCTTAGGTTGAGGGGCACACTGTGTAGCTGACATATGTGTACGCTGGCATGTGTTATGTCATGGTGTCTGAGTGGGTGTCTGTCTTACTGGTCTGTACTGTTTATGTAAATGTCCATTAAGTGCCTCTGTGAAGGTGGGTGCATGGCTTTCAGTATATGTCAGGGCTGTCATAGTGGGTGTTATGTTAAGCTATGTGTTCCACATGGTGTGGTGCAGGTGTTGATCTTATCCTCTTGACCAGCTAGTCAAGTCTTTGCTGGAGAGTGCATATTTTCACATTTGGTGATATAGGGATAACTCTCACTGGTCTGAGTGTTTGGAGTTTAGAGGAGAGGGTTGTCTGTATACATAAGGCAGTTGCAACAGTGCCTCAGAATGGACATGTGCACCGGGTTAATGGGTAAAAGCACAGAAAACTGCACTTCAATCATGCCAGGAGGGGTGGTCATACCTAATAAGTACTGGGGCTAATTCTGTGATGAATGAGTACTGCTGATGGCTGCCAGGTGTGATACACTTATTGATACCATAACGTGCTGAAGTGTAAAGCTATAATGCTATTTGAAGTGCAAGGCAGAAAGAACTAGCAAGATGTAAGGGGGAAACTGAAGGCAGACTTCCTGACACCTGTAATACTTTACTTCAGTTGTGCAGTTAGCACCTTTGGCCAGGTGTAAGTCCAGTAAACTCTGTAGTGCATGCAGTAACTGTGTAACACTATAGTACAAATAACTGGATAGGCAGGGGTTATAATCTCAATACTGGCACGTGTGTGTGTGTGTGTGTGTGTGTGTGTGTGTGTGTGTGTGTGTGTGTGTGTGTGTGTGTGTGTGTGTGTGAATCATGCACTGTGTGGGTTATACCATTTTTGACTGTGGACCAACCTTTACACTTTCTCTCACTCCAATTTACTAGTCCTGTTGATGTCATTCACCTTAGAAGTATCTTTGGAGGAGGTGAAATTGTATAAGCTCTGTGGTGCATCTGATAACTGTGTAATACTGTAGTAGCAATAACTAGATAGGCAGGAGTTCTAATCCCAATACTGGCAACTGTCTTGTGTGTGAGAATGATGTACTGTATGAATTACACCATTTTTGTCTTGCGTACCACTCTTTACAGTTACCCTCACTCCAACTTAGTAGTCCTGTTGATGTCATTCACCTTAGAGTTCCAATACCAGGCTTGTAGGTGCAATACATGAGTCCAGATGCTTGATTTTACAAGTGAATTGTTCATGTCATGAGTCACATTAAAGGTTGGGAAAGGTGTAGACTGATATATTGTGGTCTCAGTCAGTTGGGCTAGGTGAAATTGTATATGCTCTGTGGCGTGTCGGATGACTGTGTAACACTATAGTAGAAATAAGTAGATAGGCAGACGTTCTAATCCCAATACTGGCAACTGTGTGTGTGAATCAGATACTGTGTGGCTTATACCATTTTGATATGTGTACCACCCTTTACACTTCCCCCACCCTACCTTACTAGGGCTATTGTTGTCATTCACCTTAGAAGTACCTTTGGACAAGGTGAAATTGTGTAAGCTTTGTTGCATGTCTGCTAATTGCATAATACCATAATACAAATAACTAGATAGACAGGAGTTCCAATCTCACTACTGGCAACTGTTTGTGTGGGAATCATGCACTGTGAAAATTATACCATTCGAGTTGTGTACCGCCATACTGATCTTAATTTAGTAGTCCTGTTGATGTCATTCACCTTACAAGTACCATTAAAGGAGTTGAAATTGTGTAAGCTCTGTGGAGTGTCTTATAACTGCATAAAACTATACTAGACATGAATAGATAGGTAGGAGCTCTAACCTCAATACAGGTGTGTTTGTGTGTGTGTGTGTGGGGGGGGCTGATACCATTTTGATGCATGTACCATACATGGCAGGTGACCACCTCCTGATGCCATTACTTTATATAGTGTGGTAATGGCATCTGCCTTACATGCAGCATGTGAAACCATTGTACAGGCCATACCAGTCCTCTGTACAGATGTGTCTGGAACATCCAGATGTTTGGAACCTATTAGTGCTCTGTCTGCCTTAGCAATGCCCATGTATGTGATATTGTTGCTGAATAAGCCACAGTGAGTGTACTGACACATATGGCAGCATCAGGTATCATACCTGAGTGAAACAGCATACTGATACAATGTCTAATACACTCACACCTGTCCAGGCTTGTAGGTGCAATACATGAGTCCAGATGCTTGGTTTTACAAGTGAATTGTTCATGTCATGGGTCAAATTAAATGTTGGGAAAGGTGTAGACTGACATATTGTGGCCTCAGTCAGTATATATTAGAAACAAATGGCATCTTAACAGGTGCATGTATACATTTTATATCCACGTTATAGCAGTAATGTTTCACACATGTCCCTACCTTAGTCAGTTTGTCCAAAACATTTTGCTGGTGTCTTGCCAGACATCTTGCACTGACAGGTTGTGAGGTATTCTGCAGGAATGTTACATTCTCTTCAGATAGGCCCCTGTGGGTGACCACTGTGATGCAATACAATTAACTGCACCACAAGTGAACATGCACATAAAGCAATATGGCTATTAGTCATAGTTGTGTGCATGGTAACTTGCATGCCTTCCACATGCCTGGGGTATTGCCAAAGCACAACTGAACAATTACATACTCACCAGCTTCAGGCTGCTGTCCCATATGCAGACCAGAGTGAACTATGTAGTTGTGGGACAGAGGTATTGTCAGCAGACTCACATGTGCCCTTGGTAAAGGATGGATGCAGCATGTCTGCACATTTACAGTATAACACCCAATAATACACAATTTACTGTCCTTCATGAAAGATTTGCACTTCTGTGCATTAGAAATCCCCATCCACAGCTGCAATCTGAACTGGCACATGCATGTAGATTCTGTACAGATATGAGTATGTCTCATACAGTAGTCTACTAATCCCCACTGGGACCTTACCAGCATGATCCTTGTCCATTGTGTGGGAGACACGCACCTCCAGCAAGTGGGGCTTTGTACCCTGCTGTTGTACTGTGATGGGTGGCCTAAGCTTGACAAAGAGATCCACATCTGATGTCAGTGGGGGCTGCATAGTTGGGCCCCCACCTGTGGTTGTGTGGTCCCCGACAATGGCAAAAGCCCTTTGCCAGACCTGGCATATGAGGTTGGTACAGGCCCACCTAATCTACCCTGTGGACAGGATCATCCCACAGACCGGTCCTCTCCTGCAGATGTTGCTGTCTTCAGCCCATTAGTACTGTGCAGTTCTGTATTATGGCTTCCATTATCAGGTTGCATTCCGCTGGTGAAAAGGTTTCCTGCTGGTGATGTGACATTGCACCTGGTAGACACTAACAGGGAAACACATCACAGGACCCCATACATTTGGCAACAGTATGTCCAGTACCTGCACATGTACCTTGAATACCAGTAGCCAACACTCACAACCATACCAGTAGCCACCACTCACAACCACACCATACTCCTGTAATCTATCAGCACAGTATCAACTTGCATTGCACTCCTGGTCCTGATGAGTGATATTGGCTGCAGTGAGGGCAAGTTGATTTCATAATCTGTCATTCCTCATTCAGGTCTGTGTAAATGGATGACATTAGCCATCTTCCATGTGGATGGTGTGTGGATGGTGCTGCGGCTTGGTGGGACTACAATGTGTAATGCAACTGGAAGCACATGCCTGAGTTCATGTAGGATGCAGACAGGGATGATATGATGTCCCATGGATACTTACATTGGTTGCCTTTTAGTAGGCAATATGTACCTGCTCACTGGTGATGAGGGGAGGGGTGTGGGTGCGGTACATATCCAGCTATAGTGATACTGAGCCAGGGGGTGTTCACCCTAGCCCTATCTGCATCAGGTTGCCTTAGCTATGTTGTGTGTGTATATGTGATCTGATTGGCCACCATTACAGGTTGGGTTGGTTTGTCGCCTTGAGACTGCAGACATATGGGAAGATGGCCTTATGATTGTCCTTATTGGATGTCTCCAATTTGCACTCATAGTTGGCCTTACAGTAATCCACCTGTGACTTTATATGCTTGTTCAGACAATGGCTGACTTGATGCTAGGTTGGTTCCTGCCCCTACTTTGCCATGTACAGCCACTATAGGGACTAAGTCTGTGGTTTGTGTAATGCTGCTGTCCAACAAAGCAGATTACTCTACTTTGGTGGAGACAGGTATGACAAATAAGGTATTGCTGAGTCCATACAGCCATGTATGTGTTCAATCAGTTGATTGTAGTAGCCGTGGCCACAAAGTCATAACACAGTTGGACACCTCTCCAATTTCGTAATGATAATCATGCTTATTGTATAAACCATGCCTGTGTCAGGGCAATGCAATAACCAGTAGCTGTAGAAATGTCACTCTTTTCGGTGCACGGTAACTAAGATTACACATGTGTACAACATGTACGGCTTTTTTAACTGACATTTTGCATCCCATGTCTGTTTATATGATGTGGACACATACACCTACTCATACTGACATGTACATCGGTAATACCTCACATACATGTCTGTTCTATGTCAGTATGGCACACTGTATTCACACTCTTGCTGCACAGTCATCCCTCTCAACCTGTTACAACATGACATCTGTAGGATGCCATGCATACATGGGTGCAATGGGACAAAATCAGGGACAGTGTCTCAATATTGCTGTAACATACTTGAGTCATTCAATAGCACAGTGGCCTTTGCACTGACAGGCATCCCCTGGAGGATGTCTAACAGTCATATTGCAGGAAGAGAGGTGAAAGACTAGGAGGGTGGTATTGAGGTTAAGAATTGTTAATGTTGACAGTATGACTGGTATAGAGACCAGGCTAGCTGATATGATGGCCAGGAGATGGTTGCTATATTGTGTGTGTGCAAGTGATCACATGGAAGGGGATTATGGCTGGGTGTATGGTAGGCAGGTCACAATTGTGCTATCATGATGTGGACTGGAGGAGGAATGGGTTAGGGCTTCTGCTGAAGGAACAGTATGCCAAGAGTGTTTTTGGAGAATGACTTAAGTATCTGATAGAGTGTTTCTGAAATTGTAAGCTGATGGCGTAATGATGACTGTTGTTAGTGCACATGCTATGTGAGCTATTTGTGTGATGGATGAGAAAGAGAAATGTGACATCAGTTGGATGATGTGTTGATGACTGTACCCAAGGGTGACAGACTGGTCATTGCAGCAGATGTTAATGGGCATGTTGGTGAAGGGAACAGAGGGTATGGGGAATTGATGGGTATGTATGGTGTTCAAAGGAGTGGAGACAGTAAGATGGTAGTGGATTTTGCAAAAAGTATGGACATGGTTGTGGTGAATACGCATTATAACAAGAGGGAGGCGCATAGGGTGACATACAAAAGTGGAGTAAGATGCACACAGGTGGAATATATCCAATGTAGGAGGGCTAGTTTGAAGGAGATTGGACACTGTAAAATGGTGCCAGGGGAAGTGTATTTAGGCAGCAGAGAATGATGGTAAGTAAGATACTGATGTTGGTGATCGAGAAGAAGCGGAGGAGTGTGAGTGCAGCACTGAGGATCAAATAGTGTGAATTGAAAAAGGGTGATTGTGCAGTGGAGTTCAGGGAAGAGTTGAGACAGGCACTGGTTGGCAGTGGCAATCTAACAAATATCAGGTTAAGTACAGTAGAGCTGGTAAGGGAGACAGCTAGATGGGTGCTTGGAGTGACATGTGGATGGAGGAAGCAGTGCAAAGAGACCTGTCGGTGGACTGAGGAAGTACTAGACAGTATATATAGACAGAGGGGTTGGGGAAGAAGGAGTGTGATTGTCAGAGAGATGAGGAAAGTAGGCAGGAGTATGAGGAGATGATGTGCATGGCAAAGAGAGAGGTGGTAAAGGCTGAGGATGGGTATATGAAGAGTTCTATGACAAGTTGGACACTGAGGAGGGATGAAAGTAATTGTACCAATTGGCTGGACAGATGCACTGAGCTAGGAAAGATGTGCAGCAGATAAGAGTGATAAAGGATGATGAGGCATATGTCCGCACAAGCAAGGAGAGTGTGTTGAGCACATGGGCAGTGTACTTTGAGAGGCTGATGAATGAAGAGAATGAGACAAAGAAGGTTGGATGATGTGGGTATGGTGAATCAGGAAGTGCATTGGATTAACAAGGAGGATGTAAGGATAGCTATGAAGAGGATGTATATTGACAAGCCTGTTGGTCCACACCTGTGGAATCATGAGGTTGTTTAGGGTAAATGGCAGCGGTGTTTTAGCCAGACTGTTTACTGATATCTTGGGAAGTGTGAGATTGCATGAGGAGTGAAAAGAAAGTTCATGGGTACAGTGTTAAGAATGAGGTTGATGTGCAGAGCTGTGATAACTACAGAGGGATAACATTGACCAGTGACAGCATGACATTCTGGGTAAGAGTAGTGGAAGCTAGGTTATGCAGGGATGTGAGGAGTACTGGTCAGCAGTATGGTTTCATGTGTGGAAAGGGCACTACCAATGTGATGTTTGCTCTGAGACTGTTACTGTTGGAATACAGAGAATGTCAGGAGTTGCTCTGTGTCTCTCTGGACTTACAGAAAGCATATGACAGGGTGCCTAGACAAGGGATGTGGTAATGTCCGATGAAATCATGAGTGGAAGAGATATATGTAAGAGTGGTACAGGATATGTACAAGGGTGGTGTGACAGCACTGAGGTCTGAATTGGGATTGATGGATGTATTTAAGCTGGAGGTGGGATGACATCAGGGATCAGCTGTGAGCCCTTTCTGATTTGCAATGGTGATGAACAGGCTGACAGACAAGATCATATGGCAGTCCCCGTTGACTATGTTGTTTGCAGATGACATTGTGATCTGTATTGAGAGTAGGAATAGCTTTTGGAGACTCTGGAGAGGTGGACATATGCTCTGGAGAGGAGAGGAATGAAGGTCGGCAGCACTAGGATAGAATATCTGTGTGTGACTGAAGGAGGATAGCGGAATGTTGAGGATGTATGGAGTACAGTTAGCAAAGGCGGATGTGTTCAACTGATTGGGATCAACATTTCAAAGTAATGAGGACTAAGAAGGACAGGTGAAGAAGAGAGTACAGACAGGATGGAGAGAGTGGAGAAGAGTGTCAGGAGTGATATATGACAGACAAGTACCAGTAAGCGTGATATGTAAGGTCTACAAGAAGGTAGTGAGACCACATATGTTATATGGGTTGGAGACAGTGTCCTTGACAAAAAGGCAAGTGTCAGAGCTGCACACGACAGAGTTAAAGATGTTATGATTTGCACTGGGTGTGACACGGGTGCACAGGTTTAGCAATGTGTATAAGACAGGCTCAGGCCATATTGGACGGATATGAGACAAAGTTGGGGAGGCAGCATTACATCATCTTGGGCATGTGTTGAGGAGGGGTGCTGAGTATATTGGGAAAAGGATGGTAAGGATGTAGCTGCCAAGTAACAGGAAAAGAGGAAGGCCTCAGATAAGGTTTCTGGATGTGGTGAGACGACATGCAGATGTTTGGTGTAAGAGAGCAAGATTCAGAGATCAGGCAGAAATGGCAACTGATGATCAACTGTGGCAGTCCTGAATGGGAAAAGCCCGAAGAAAATGAAGGGGGATGTTGTAATGTCGGTATTCAAAGACTTGGCAAGGATTTGACAGACATGACACAACTCTATGGGTAAATGACAACAAATATGAGGCACACATATGGCCAGTGTGCAGAACACTGGACAGCTGAATGGTATGAGCTCAGTATATAACATGCAGTTCAACACACACATCTGCAGCAGTACTTTACTATGCAAATGCTATGTATAGGCATCTCACATTTCCAAGACAACAAGTATATCCTAGTTGTATTCACAAGTAAGATATGGATATGTTCAACATCCCAGTAGCTGGCCTAGTCACTACAGACAGAGCCACATGCTACGGCTATCAATGCTGTTCAGCAGTACATCAGTACGGCAAGTCATGTTGAGACATATGATTTCAAACCCATATGTCCCATTATTACAGACCACTTACTGCATTCAATTACATGCTTACTTGTTTCACATACCTTTTATTTTTTTTTCTGGATTTTGTACAGATACATCCTTTTTTTGTTTTGCACACTACTTCAGCTATGTACTGATGGACTGTCTATGACATAGGTTGTTTGAATCGATGGCAGCTTGTCTTTTTTAGGTAATCATCATGATCATGTGATGGCCTGAGCACAAATTGGTGTTTTCCAGTTGCTGATTGCATGCAGAGCAGATGTGTAGTTATTCAAATAGCCACTGCCATGGCAACACACTCCTATAATTGAGTACTCCATGTGGGAGTTGGAACTTTCCCTTACCTGTGAGAAAAACATCCTGGAGGTGTGTGAGTTAATACCTCTTAGAAAAAGAGCTGTGGGACAAGCCAACTAAATGGTGAAGATTCAAGGCAAGGATTTCTTGTAATGTGTTACTCCCCGAAGGCTTTGGCAAAGACATCAGAGAAAAATGAACTTGTGTGAATTACTAGCTGTTTATATTTTTTTTACTATCTCCACTCATTGTAGTTGTTTGGTTAAGAGGTCATTATATATATATCTGGTCATTGTGTATGGTCTATCATGATTTTGTAGCAGAGTACTGTTCACTCATTATGTGGGCTGGGGGGAAGATGTCAGTGCCATGGGTCCTTTTGTATTCAACTGTGCATGCTGCCCCAGTTATCGGTTGTCTGTCAGTGGCATATGTTTGTATGGGCATTTAGAGACATGTATGTATACATATATATATATATATATATATATATATATATATATATATATATATATACATATATATATATATATATATATATATATATATATATATATGTGTGTGTGTGTGTGTGTGTGTGTGTGTATATCAGTATTTATTGGTAATATAGCTATATATTATTATACATATATATGTATCTCCACACATTATCTATCTCTCTATATATGTAAATATTTTTGTTGTATATATATTTGTAGATAACAATGATTGCACAGTGTGACTTTCCTATTGTAAACTGACTGTACTGCATGATATGTTGTAAAAAAACATCCTACCACCTCACAGCTAAGATGGCCTAGTGGTAAATTGCTTTGACTATGGTGTATACCATCCTGGGCTCAATACTGAGCATAGTTGATTATTTTGTTGCTGGCCAGAAAATGGGCTGCTGGATACAGAGTGATTAAGACACTTTTAAGCAGTTGTAAGCAGGTTTGTGTGCTGCTAAGTGGCGATAAAACATGGTTAAACTGATAGCCACTTAAACTGTGTAGGCTTTGCTTACAGACACTTACCAGTGTGCAGATATGCTTAGCAGAGCTAACTACTGGTTATCATTCACATTTAAGCAATGTGTAAACCTGCTAAGCATAGCTCAGCCCTGCTAACCATTCCTCAAATTCCAGTCTCATAAAATAGCAGAGTAATGACATCATGTAATAAGTTTATTTAATTTCCTGTACATAATATGCCTTTACGTGCTCTCATTACTGTAGCAAGGGGTATGACTATACTGTGCGGGATACTTTGATATACATGGGTAGTATCACATGTTTTTTTCTATCACTTTTTATACATGAGTAGTATCACATATTATATGCACTCACACTTGCATGTTACACCAGCTACAGTGCACTGGTTGACGAATATGATTCCACACATATTGTATTATGAAATTAGTACTGTTGACACTGTTTTTCCATGTAAAATTAGATTGCCTATTGTAGTACTCCAACCATGCACCACTGCATGCAGAGCTGGGACTCTGAGTACTATGCTATCTTGTTCTTGGCGTTTCAGCTGTATGTTTTTATGTATCTCCTATTGGATATTCATATGATATTATTATCGTAACTGTAGAGTACTATGTTTTTGGCCATGTCATTGAGGACTGCTGTCATGTAGTAATGGCATACATTTCAGTTTCAGACTTCTATCCTTCAGGACATTCATCCTAATGCATAACATGTTTGCTGTCCATGTTCTGCCTTCTGTGCAGATGTGGAGATATCAGGTATTGCTAAGGCCATAGAACTATTTAGGTGCCCACATAGTTTTGTGCTGTGGGCTTGGACACTGCTGCTAGCTCTGACAAATGGGACATCCTTCATGTGGGCCTTGGCCCTTTTCCTTGCCTGTGTGAGGGACATTACAGAGGTGGTGGGCTATAGATTCACAGACACTAGGTGGGAATACTTCTCAGGACAGGACATTTGGAGACAGCACATCAACATGGGAGACATATTTCCAGAATTGTGAATAGATTCTATGTCATCATCATCAATGCTGTTATACACGTGGTGTGTTGATAGACTGACAAGGTTTGTGTGAACATACATTTAGTGAGTGATTTCATGTCTGACAGTGATATGTCTCTGACATACCTCTCCACTGGCATGCTGTCCACAAACTGTCCACATGTTTGCCTGTTATGTTTTATCTGTTCCCCAGACAGTTCTTGTCCTTGGAAAATCAGTCAGGGACTCTGGAGAATGCAGTCAGTAAATACTAAAATCCATTGGTATTACTGACTTCATATTCCTCATTAAGAATATGTTACAACAAACCCAGCAACAACAGCAACTGTCTACATTTCTGACAGTAATAAGTCCAGTCTACACCTGTGTTTGTGTCTCTGTCCCCAAATGATGTCAGACTTTGCCCAGATGGCATGCACTATGAGACTCAGATGTATTTAGTATCATTATTTCTTGCCTTCATTCCCTCTACCTTCTTAGTGATGTAGTAGACCCACAGACATGTTACAGGGAAGAGGCCATAAATATCAGTCCTGTGCCTGTATATTTTGAGGTGAGCTGTACATTTGAGAGGTCTGTGTATGTCTGGCCACTGCTGACAGACTGTCTGGATTGTGTACACATGTCATGTGTACATGTTATTTGGGCTGTGTATGGAGGGGGTAGATGTAAGTGTTATGGCTCCTTTTTATCTGACTGTGCATACTGCTCCAATGTTTGCTGGTCTATTGGCTGTATGCCTCTGTAGGGGCAGACTGAGATGTGTCTTGTACCATGGTCAGGACTCAGACTATACTGAGAACTGGGCCACTATATGTAGGGGTAGTGTGTGACTGGAAAACTATTATGTATTTCTTCACACAGTCCATATACTCTACTGTTCACCTGACCTACTGGTATGTGACTGTGACTGTGGTGGGATTGGTTGTGGGTATGCACTTTCACACTGGTGCCTGACTTTTGGTGCTGTAACATCCCTGTAGTGCCTGACATCCCAAAGGGGGATGCCAACACATCCTTTGACATTGAGCTTAAGGCCATGGCTCTGACACCAGTCATTAATATCAGTGAGGCCTTCTGTAGGATGTCAACATCACTTGGGTAGTTAATAGCTCCCAACTTGCAATCATCTGCAAACATTGTCACCCAGAGTCCCTTCATGTTGTCATGGACTTCAGAGAAGTTGATACCAAAAAGGAGAGAACCCAGGACCAAACCCCGTAGAACTCCACTTGTGACTGGTCGGCAGTCTGACTTGGGGTCTGCAA